>NC_141801.1:6177492-6269992 GCF_057944985.1 Cucurbita pepo subsp. pepo | reverse complement strand
CTTACCTCCCACAACCGACCCATCATTTCTCAAGCTGATTCTTTAGGCGGGCACAGGTGGAGACACAAGCAAAGGCAGATCCCGGAATCCCTTGATTTTAGAGACTCACGTGAACATTTACCCATAATCCATTGAAGTAGCACCAGCGGCAAAGGTACAGGTTCCTTCGGCGGCAGGAAAGGAAGTTGACTTCGTTGACCCGGATTGAAGCAAAGACGCAATACACATAGAGGTGGGAACTCAAGTATTCTATATATAGGCCGACCTACTAATAAAAAAATAGAAGAAAGAATGAATTGACTCCATTGATGCATTAATGACACAGTAAAAGGTAAAAGCACGAGATCAGATCGCCCATATACGAAAACAAAACCACTTGAAATAAATACAGATTGAGATTAAGAATCCGTTTACCTTTGGACGGATCCAGTTACCATTCGGGAGCCAAAGCTTGACTAATAAGGACTACCCGCCTGAGTCGGCTAAAATCCTGGAATCTCCGTTTCAATTACGTAAAGGGGTCCATATCCGAATTCATAGCCCAGTGAATACCTGATTACCCCAGCAGAAGGAGTATACGCACTTGATCGAGTTGTTTTTTATATTGATTTAGTCCCATAAGTAATAGCAGGGATGGCGGCAGAGCTATAGTCAAAGAAGCCGCGGGAAGCAAAGACACCAATAAATAGCTACATAGGTCGCATAGAAGCTTTAAGAGATAGGGGGCCAGCCAAAGAAGATGGCAGGAACGAGGTAACTTATGCTTTTTTCATCGTCACTATCCGCTTTATAGGGGAATCTGGAGAATATGAACTCATCACATTCTTTTGGTATCTTGTTATGAGCTGCTCGGGAGCTCAATCTTGGGTCATAGGTGTGGGTCGGATCATGATAAAGAAGGTTCGTTCGGTGGTTGTATAATAACCAAGCAGAAAGTGACTTGCAAAGTCAATAGGGTTACTCGCAAAGTGTTTAATGATGCGTCTGTAATAGCCTACACATAGGGCCCAAAAAAGAATGCGCTACCCCCGGCCCTCTTTTCAGTAGATGAGAGACGATGAAAGGGCTTGCTTTTATTAACATTTAGTGAAGGTGCATAGCTTCTTTGAATGTCTCGCTGATTGACTACTACATCTAAGGACGGGACTGATCCCGAGGGAGAGATCTTTCTTCCGAGTTATGAAATCACTGAGGTTGAAAAGCAAGTCGATGATGCCATAAGTCAAACGGGCGGGTGAGGCGAGAGTCCTTCACTGCACTCACAGGGGAGAAGGGATCATCTCCAATATAATTGGTTGGTCTTGTCCCCTTATTAGTAGCCGAAGTGTAGGCCGGGTAATCCTCGATCAAACTTTAACCATGTGCATGGGAATACTAAAACATGTTTCAAAAGCGTTAGTCGACACCTTAAAAGATAGGGACAACTATTGGCTTTTCCAACCAACCTGAGATTCTCTTTGTCATTTTTGGCAGTAGAGGAAGGCAAGGCAATGCTCTCTCTTTATTCTCTTGGGGGACAAGGGAACATCCAGGTACTTGATTATAGGAAAACTACCATTTTGGATTCCTTTTCAATGAGAAGGAATTTCTGAGAGGAGAGAAGCTGTGAGACCGAGAAGGAGCTTTACCTTGTGAAAGAAAGAGTGAAAGAAGAAAGAGGAAGGTCATAAAGGAAAAGAAAAGGGGCAAGGAGAATTCCTCCTCTTTAGTTGAGTCTTTCAAAGCTGCTACTGCTAATTCATTGATTCAAAGACTGTAAACTCGTTCAATCTAGTCAGGTAGGTCATATCGGTGAAGGGGAAGGTGAATGAGCAAATAAATCTTTCTTTCATTTGTTTGTTTCGTCTTTCAAAGCAGCTAAGGTAAAGAAAGGATAGGTTTAGGGGAAGTAGCTAATTCATTTACTCGACTGTATATATAAGGTGAATGAGCTGATCTTTCTTGACTTACTCTTCTTTCTCATTAATAAGTAGGTTCAGTAGCTCTCGGTGCGGGTTCCATCTCATGAATCTTGAGTCTTTCCTTTAACATTACCTTGTGTTTGAATAAATAGGTGAAGGAGCGGAGCAACGAGACCGTAAGCTTTACCAGTTCAAGAAAGAAGGAAGAAGACGACCTTGTTTACTGTTATTAAAGGGAAAGAACAAGAACATCAGGGAATATTGGTGAATGGGCGGGGTAGGTTCATGAGCAAATCTTCATTGAATTAGTTTCTGTCTTAGTTAGTTTACAGTTCCATCAGGAGAGAGAGGAAAAGGTTTGAGGTTGAGTATTTCTCTTTGAGAGTGAAGGCAGAGTAAAAGAGTGAGTTCAATCTGTTTCATTAATCTTTCTTACAGGGAGATAGAGTCAAAGGTTCTTCTTCTATCTAGCTTTACCTCGTGTTTATAGTCCTGGTTTGAGCTTTAATCTTGAAAAGCTGCTGCTAATGAATGGACTCGACTGTAAAGGACTGATTCTTCTTCTTTCTCTAAATAGAGGTGAAAGGTTGAACTATCTCTTTTCTTTCAAAACACTGTTACAGGATTGAATGAATTGACTCTCCCGTATAGGAATATCTTCTTCCATTCTATACTCTAACTAAGGGTTCCGGTCAAGGAAAGAGCTACTTTGACCTCTGAAAGGAATGGAATATCGGAAAAGAAAAGGTTTAAGGTCTTTCGGCTTTGTTTACTGTCTTTGAATAAAGAGGATCAGGATTGAATGAATAAGGGAAATAGGTAAGGGAGCGAAGCAACGAGACTCGAAGTTCAGTCTCCTCACTCATCTTTCTTCTTCTTTAGTAAATTCATTAGCGGCTTTACCTTGTTTACTGTTCGTTCAAGAATAAATGGGTATTGGTTCAGGTGCGAAGCGAACATCCTTTCATTTTCTTAGTTTACAATAGGGAGAGGAAAGAAAGAAAAGCAAGCAAAGAGAAGAGACAGAGTGAAATCAAACACCTATTACCGAGGAATAAAGAGGTTCTGGCGGTGAAGTAGTTCAGGAGAATGTCGAGGAAGGAAGGTAAAGGAGGAGAGAGAAAGAAGAAATAGGTGACGGTAAAGGAGAAAGAATCCATCCATCAATAGGGTTAGTACTTAAGGATAAAATCATAAGTCAGGTGCGAAGCAAACATCCTTTCATTTGTTTAGAGGAGAGTAAGTTCAAGAAAGGAGAAGAGAAGATCCATCATTCATCTTTCGGCCCTTGTGAAAGACTGAGTGAAAGAGGGTGAAGGCAATCGAATTATGAGACCGACAGGTGATTCAGCGAAGCCAGCCACTTTACCAGTTGGATAGGTGAAGGAGGTAAGATCATCAGAGGTAGAGAGGTTCATGAGTTTACCAGTTCCATCCGGGAAGGAATAGAGTCAAAGAGTTCCAGAAGGCAAGGCAATAAAGGTGAAGGAAGAAGACCAGTTGGAGAGGTGAATGAGGAAGTCAGTAGGCAGGCAGAGGGAGGAGAAAGAGAAGTGAAAGAAAGAGAAGGGGTCGGTGATTGAGCTGCAAGGAATGGAATTGAGTCGAGTTCAACACCTATTCTATTTACCGAGGAAAAGATCAGAGTGAAAGAAAGAAGGTTCGTTCGTTCCTTCAGTAGTCAAGGAGAAAGAAAAGAACCAACCAAGATGTGAGACAAGAAGAGAGCAGAGGTCCGAAGCGAACATACTTTCATTTGTTTACAGGAGAGGAGTTTTTCATTTGTTTACAGGAGAGGAGTAAATGAAGACGTTGCTTGACCGCCTTAAAGAATCCAGAGGGGAAGGAGTGATTGATCATTAATAAGTAGGTTCAATAGTTCAGACAATAGAGTCAAAGGAAAGGGCCAGGGACAGGTTTCACTATCTCTTTTCTTTGAGAGACTGACTATCAAGCTGCTAACTCCTTCCTTCTATTCTTTAACTAACTGTAAAGGAGAATGCTTCTTTCTTGCTTGAGTCTTTCAAACAAAGACTGTAAAGGTTCAGTAGTTCACGATCATGAATAAGGAGTGCTTACAGGAGAGTCTCAGAGTGAAAGAAGGAAAAGAAGTTTACCGAGTTCAATCAGTCAAAGGTTCAGGAGTGAGGTCTCTTTCCTCATGAATCAATTACCTCTTCAATGAACGAATTAATAGGGAGAGGTGAACAAGGAGTTAAGTCGAATGAATCTTGAGTCTTTCCAGTGAGGGGAGAGTACGTGAACAATCAGGTTTATGAGTTCAAGCAAGAAGGTGAATGAGGTTACAGTGAAAGAAGGGAATGAGGGCAGATTAAGATAAGATCAGCTGCTATACCCAGTTGGAGAGGTGAGGGAGCGAAGCTGTGAGACCGAGTTTACGAGGCGAACGAGCGAAGCTGAGAAGACCGAGAGGGAGAGGAGAGCGAAGCTGTGAGACATATAATAGAGCAGAGCAGAACAAAGATAATATAATTGATTCTTCTTCAGCGAATATTTCTTCTTTCAAACACAAAAGGATAGGTGATTGAGTAAGTAGGGAGAGGAGTCAAGGATAATGCGGAGGAAAGGGGAGAAGCAGTGAGACCTTGGTTACTGTTCGGGGTTGAAGGAATAAATAGATAGGGAGAGAAGTCCAGGATAATAACTGTTGATTCCCCCTGATTTCACTGTAAAGTCGTCTTCATCTTGTCTTGCTTCAGTCTTTCCTTCCTGTTCAGTCTCTTACTCTTATCTGAAATCTTATGATTTTCTTTCTTTCAAACACAGTAAACCATAGGTTCAGTAGTTCAATCAGGTTCAGGAGCTTCGCTTAATCTCATTTGGGAGACTCTCCTCCATTGTAAAGGAATATCTTCTTCTTTTGATTCGGTTACAGTTAAAGAAAGAATATAAATAAATAGGTTACGAAGCTTGACCTTCTCTTACAGGAGGGAGGGGAAGAGTAAGTAAAAGAGTGTTTGAATAAATAGGGTCCGGAGTTCAGGTTCAGTAGTTCTCTCTCATTCATCTTTCGGCTTGCCCTTGGTTATTGTTCAAGAATAAGTCACAATAACGGAACAAGTAGTTCTGTCTAATTCTTCTTTCGGTGAGTCTTTCAAGTGAGAGGAAAGAAAAGAGACCAATAGAATAGATTCAGGGGAATGAGTTCCATCAAGGAATAAAAGAAAGAAAGCTATAAAGGCTAAGAGAGAGAGGAGCGAAGCAGCTTGACTTTACTTACCTCCTTAAAGAAGGGGAGGGAATAAAGATAGAGGTTTAGGTTTAGCGAAGGCAATGGAATTGTGAGACCGAGTTTACGAGGCGAACGAGCTTCGGCTGCTCGACCAAGAGGGAGAGGAGTGAAGACTGATTAGCCAGCCTCATTACCTCGCAGTCAATCAAAGAGCTACTTCTTTACCTCGAACAAGAACTGAAGGGAAAATAGAGTCAAAGAAAAGGAGAAGAGAATGAATAAGGAGTCTTTCTCTTTTACCTTGGTCAAGACCGAGTGAAAGCAAGAAGGTGAATGAGGTTACAGTGAAAAAGGAGAATAAAACAAAGCAAAGCTAGCTCGCCTAAGAAAGACAGGAGTGAAGCTGCCAGACACACATTAGACATTATGTATAACCTTGTTTCCAGTTCCAGAATAAATAGGAGAAAAGGAAGAACATGACGAGAATAGCGGATTGAGGTTAGTTAGGAGAAAGAATATGCTTTACCCAGCCAGGGAAAGAGTGAAAGCAAGAAAAGAGAATAAGGGAAGGCGAAAGAATCTATAGGTTCAGTCTCAGTCATAAGCAGTCTTTCCTCTCCCTTCCGGTCTCGCACTTCGTTCCTCTCCTGTCAAGCTGCTAACTCCTGAATTTATTCACAAACACTGTAAAAGATCATTCATCCTTCTTCTTCTTTTCTTATAGTTACAGAAGGTTCAGGAAAGAACAGATGAGAGACTAGAAAGGATAGGTTTAGGGTCAGGAGCTAATCATCCCTCCCCCTATTTACCTTGTCCTTGGATAAAGAAAGAGGAGCGTAGCAACGAGACCGTAAGCTTTACCGAGTTCAAGCAAGAAGGTTAATGAGTTTACTCTGAAAGAAGAAATAGCTGAAATCAGGGGAAGGACAAAGAATCCATAGGTTCAGTAGTTCGGTCTAATGAATAAGGAAGGAGTTGAGTCGAATTCATCTTTCTTACAGGCAGGCAGGCAGGCAGGAAGGAGTATTTCTCTTTGGCTTTTACCTTGGGAATGACGTAAGAAGATAAGTTTAGCCTCGAACAAGAACTGAAGGAGAAGACAATTAATGTTGAGTCGAATTCATCTTTCCTCTTTAGGTTACAGTTCAGGCAGAGGAAAAGAGTCTTTGAAATGATCAAGAGCAGAGTAGCAGTTCAAGAATAAAGAAAGAGGAGCCCGAGTGTAAGGCAATGAAATTGTTCAACCAAGTTGTAGAGGTGAGGGAGCGAAGCTACTTTATCGACAGGGGAGGTTCAGGCAATGGAATTGTGAAACCGATAGGTGAATGAGTTTACAAGAGAGTCAATTCAACAATTATTAGACATAGGTTCAGGAGTTAAGGAGCTGATACTCAAGTTTTTCTTTATAGTCTTTACAGTCGAATAAATTAACAAGAGAACTGACCAGAGTAGTATAGTCAAGAAAAGAAGGCGAAAGAACCCTTTTATTTAAGGAAGGAAGAGTAAAGAACCAACCAAGCAAGCAGTTTAGAGTTAGAGTCGAAGGGAAGCGCAGTTTAGGTTATTTTATTTAGTTATTGAGTTTACAGAGTGAAAGAAGAAATTGGGTGCAGCAGCAAAGCAACTCGCGACAGTAAAGGTTCCCGTGAAAGATAAAGAATGGTTCGGCTTGACTTCCTCCTTAATTCAAGAGTAGTGAAAGAAGCTGAGTTAAACACCTAATTCCATAATTACCAAAAGAGGTAAAGAAAGAAAAGCAGTTCAGCCAGCCAGCCTCGTTTACTAGAGTTAAATCAATCAGAGAGAGATAGAGTCAATTAATTGAATATCCTTGATGACCTTATTGACTTTGATAACAAATAGTAACAGAAGGGAAGTATAGTCGGTTCAGGGGAATGAAGGAGCCAGCCAGAGTTCAGTTCTTCAGTCGTTCATTAGTTTACCAGTGTTAGAATAATAAATAGGGACAAGAAAGGAGAAAGATCAGTGAAAGAAAGATAAGGGTAAGGTCAGGTAATATCTATAGGAAAAGAAGAAGAGTTCTGGTTTGAAGTGGAGTCTTTGTTTACAGTAGGGTTCAGTCTCATTAATCTTTCTGATTGACTTTCCTGTAAATAAATAAAAGAGTGTTTGAATAGGGGAAGGAGTGAAGGGATCATTCTTTCTTCTTTTCGTCTTAGTTTACATTTCTCGAATAAATAGGTTAACAGTTCAATCCGCGGGAATCAAATCAAAAGCTAGAAAGCAAAGGCTAAGACAGAGAGGAGCCAGAGGTGATTAAGTTATTGAGTTCAGTTACGAAACTCTAATTCATCTTTCGGGCAGTCTTAGTTTACGGTTACCGTTCGAGAAGAAATAGGGGAAGGAGCTTGAGAAGCAGATAGTTTACGGAAGGGGAATTAATCTTGAATTTGAAGACAGAATCAAAGGAAAGCAAGAGAGCTACTTCATAGGCTTTACTCCGAGTCAAAGAAGGTGAGTAAAGTAGTTAAGTAAGGATAATTAAGAAACAGGGAGTCCTAAATAAGGAGTACTGATCTTTTACAGAGAAATCCGGTAAACAAGGAGAAAGAAGAAATAAATAGGGTACGGAGAATGCCCTTTTGCTTCTTTATCTTACTGTCTACTACATCTGTCTCATTCATAAGGAGGAATGACTGAGAGTGAAGGGAGAGTTCATTCAGTCTTGTTTCGGCTTTACCTTGTTCAAGAGCTCAAGAAGAGACAAGTTAGGTAGTTCACGAGAATGAATAAGGCTTGAGTTGAGTCTTAGTTTACAAAGAGTGTGAAAGGTGAACGAACAAGAACTGAATGTGAAGGAGCGAAGCCGAGTTAAATCAGTAAAAGGGTGTTGCGGGAGAGGATTGACTTAATATATGGAATTACCTATACTCTCAAATAGCCTTAAAAATAAGGGAAAGCATCGACTAAATCATCAAAGGTCCTTACAGTCTAACGAATGTTTCATTTGACAAGGAGGATCAGAGAAAGAAAGAAGGTGCGTTCAGTAGTTCAGGTCAGGTAATATAAGGGCAGGAGTGAAAGCAAGCAACAAAGGAGTTAAGGATCCATCCTGCTTCTTGAATGTTTACTGTTGAATGAATCAAGAGGATTGACTTATTAATTACACGAGTTCAATAAGTTCAGGGAATATCGTCTTTGGTTCAGTCTTTCCTTACAGTTCACGATCAGTGATTCTTGTTTTGTCTTTACTGTTGAGTTTCATTCATCTTTCTCTTTGACAGTGAATAAATAGGAATAGGAGAGGAGGTTAGAGTGAAAGAAGGATTTCAGGAGAGAAGCTTACCTTGTTCAATCAGCGAGAGTCAATTCATTAGCTGCTTTACTTTACCTCAATAAATGAACGAATAAATAGGGAGGGGATAAGTAGTTCAGGAGGTTACCTCGAACAAGAACTTCAGGGAATCGAGAGAGAGAGGTGAATAAGCTGATCTTTCTTTCAGTTGTTCAGTCTTAGTTAGTTTACAGTTCAAGAATCAATAGGGGAAGGGAGAGGATCAGAGAAAGTCAGTTAAGTCTCATTTCTTCTTCTTGAGGATTTACTGAAAGTGCACGAGAATTGATTCTTCTTCATCTTGAGTGTTTACTAGTCAATCCAGTCAGGTAATATCAAGTATAAGGTTTGAGCTTGAGTCTTGTCTTTCAAAGCTAGCTGCTAATTCCATTGATTATAGAAGAGTAAAGGAGAATGACTAAAGAGTCTCCCGGATTTCTTTTACTATAAACGCGGAGAAGGTAAAGGTGAAGGTTTGAGGTTCCGTCTTTCCTTTCTTACCAGAGAGTAAAAGAGTGAAATCAGGTTGTTCAGGTTCAGTAGCTAGCTTGATCATTAATCTTCTCTTGCTTTCTCTTCAGTTACTTAGAATAACAAGGGTGAAGTAACAAAGGGTTTGCGGTTCAGTCTTGACTTCCTTAATTACAGATGAGAGACCAGACAATGATAGTAAGAAGAAGCTGATCATCCAGCCGCTTGACCGTACCGAGTAAAAGAGTGAAAGAAGAATCGAATCCTCCAGCCGCTTTACCAAAAGAGTTCCATAAGTCTAAGGTTTAAGGTTGAGTCTCATTCATCTTTAGTGTTTACAGCTCGTCAAAGGAGAAGATCCTGAATCAAAGGAAAGCAAGGAGAAGCAGACTGATAGTTTACGAGCGAGGTTCAAGTCTTTCTCTTTTTCTTTGACCTTGTCTTTGAATAAATAGGGTGGGTGGATGACTCTCATCTTCTTTTTCAGTGTTTGAAGGTGAACGAGAGAATAGGAACAGGAGTAAGTAGCTCGACTCGTCAGGTGAAGGAGAATTACTAAGGAGGAGTATTGATCTTTTTCTTTTACCGACTGTAATGTAAAGGTGAAGGAGCATTCTTGTTTCGTCTTGACTTCCTGGGCAGTCTCATTGTTCAGCGAGAGTCAATTCATTAGCTACTAGGCAGAGGCAGGGTTACCAGAATCTTCTCGGGGCAAAGAACTTACTTAAACTTAGTCCTTGTGAGACCCATAAAATAAGGAAGGTAATCTCAGCCTATTTAACGAGTGAAAGAAAAGAGAAGAGACCTTGTGTTTGAGTGAAAGAAGGGACAAGTGAAGAAGTCTCATTAATCTTCAGTCTTAGTTTACTCCTCAGGTAGAGGAAATTCATTATCTGCTTTACCTCCTTCAAGAAGCGAGACGAAAGAAAGAAAAGCAAAGATTCGAAACCAACCGAGTTTACTATCAAGTTTAGTAGTTCAGGAAAGAACAGAGAAGAGACAAACAAAATAGCTTTACCGAGTTCAAGCAAGAAGGAAAAGAAAGGAGCGAAGCAACTCTCCCGATAGGGGGAGGAGCGAAGCCGAGGTCAAGGAGAAGGAGAAAGAATCCATAGATAGGTGTAGGTCAGAGTCAACTCTCATTAATAAGGAGTGTTTACAGGAGAGTCCATTCATTAGCTACTGAACCAAATGAACCTATTTCCCTCCTAAATAAAAGAGTGAAATGAACCTCAAAATAGGGAGAAGAGTCAACTCTCATTAATTTCATATGCTTTGGTTACTGTGAAAGAATCAATCGGAAAAACAAGAAGAGATTCTAGACCCTAAAGGATAGGTGAAGGGGAAGATCAAGATCAAGAAGGAATCTTGAGGATTGACTGACAGTTCACTCTCATTGATTCTTCGATAGTCTTGACTTCCTGTTCCAGATTTCATTTCCTTTTTGTTCAGGTGAAGGAGTCAGGTAAGTAGCTGCGAGAAAGATCAGTGAAAGAGTTAATTCATCTTTACAGAGTCTTGACAGGAGAGGAAAAGAATCTTTGTTTGAATCATTCTCCATACAGTGAAGGAACGAAGACAGAGTGAAAGAAGGTTCATGAGTTTACTGTTCCAGAAGGTGAAGGAAGAAGAAAGAAAGGGCCGAAGACGGGGTTCAGGTTAATAAAGAAATCAGGTAACAGGGAAATAGGTAAAGCAGCTGCTAATGAATGGACTACTCGACTATAAAGGTTCAGGAGTGAAAGAAAGAAGGTGATTGAGCTTCTCTTTCTTGACTTGATCTTTGGCTTTTACCTTATGGCCTGTTCTATCTCATTCATCGAGAGTTGAGTCTTGACTGACTGTTCTGGATAATGATTGATTCTTTCTTACAGGCAGGAGAGGAAAAGAGCTACTGAATCAACCCATTTACCGAGGGAAAGAAGTCATAGTCCAGCCAGCCAGGAGTTCAAGAAGGATTTCATATGCTCTTCTCATTCATCTTCCTTTCATTTCTTTCGTCTTTCAAGCAGAATCAGAGAAAAGAAAAGAGCTACTGAATCAACCGAACCCAGTTACCGAGGAAAAGAGTGTTTGAGGGTGAAGGAGAGTCCATTCATTAAATCAAAATCCTATCGAGTTCAAGAATAAATAGGAAGGAGAGAAGCAGGAAAGGAAGAAAAGGTTAATAAAGAGAAGAAAGAATGTTTTACTGTTTCGGGGGTGCAGCGAGAGGGAGAGAAGTTCAATCAGGTTCAGAATAAATAGGGACAAGTGATTGAGTTCAATCTGGTTACGGTTCAGGATTTCATTAAAGAAGGAAAAAGCTGTCGGTTTCTTCTTCTGTGACCTAGGAAAGAAAAGAAAAGAGAACGAGTTCCAGAAGGGAATGAGGGAATCTCAGCCAGCCTATCCCATTTACCGAGTGTTTGACGAGACAAATACATTCTATTCTTATTATGACTGACTCTCATCTTCTTTTACAGTTCTAGAAGAAATGAATTAGCTGCTTTACAAAGAATAAATAGGGTCAGGATCAAGAATCGATAGTCTTTCCTATCCCGTCTTGACTTCCTGGTCCGTCTCATTCATCTTGCCCTTCTTTCTTGAACGGTAAACTAAACTCGGATAAGTTCAGTAGTTCAGTCGAATTAATCTTTCGTCTTTCCTTGATTCATAGGGTTCAGGAGTGAGAGAAGGTGCAGGTTCAGGTTTTCTCTTTCGTCTTTCCTTTCTTTTTTAGGGAATATCGGTTCAGTAGTTCAATCTGGTTCAGGTTCAGGTTCCGGAGTTCAGTCGAAGGTGAATGAGCTTCTCTTTCTTCGATCTTCTCCTTTCTTTCACTGTAACCTCGGTCTCTTTGCTTTTCTTTCCTTCACCTTCTTTCACGGTATGTAAACAAGGTTATTGTGTCTCAGAATTCCATTGCCTCTCCCAAGCCGAAAGACAGATCTATCTCATCACAACACTTGCTTTCCCTTTTCTATCGTCACAGCACTTGCTTTCCTTCTATCGAAACACTGAGAACTTGCTTTCCCTTTTCTATCGAAACTGAGAAGTAGGGCGAAAAGAGGGAATTCTCTAATTCGATAGCCTTACAACAAAGAAGCTTGCTTAATGCACTAGCTTTGAGTTCCGACTTATAAGCTCTTAGAAGTTCAAAACCAAAAGACAAAGTGCATCGCTCTCACGCTCGTCAGTAAAGTGAATTATTCGCCTTTTATATATAAAGGAGTGTTTGTTGTGTACTAAGTAGACTTGCTTGAACCGCAAAGAACGAACGGTTCTATTTATTTCTCCTTATCCATAACCATAAGGGCCGCCTTTCGAACGGTATAAGTTACGACTTCGCTTCCGAAAGAAAAGAGAGATTTGACTCTGATTCACCAGCATCCACTACCAGAAGGAATTTCTTCACTTACCGCCAGCTCTTATTCCCCTTATTCCCATAGTTGAGCGCGGAAACAAGAACTTTCTTTCTCTCATGCCCTTTACCTTAAGCCTGACAAATCTCCTTTCACTTGCCCTACTGCTTTCATTGCCCGGAAAGACTCTCGATCTACAGCCTTCTTCTCTTTCCTTTTCATTACAAAGAAACTGATCCGCTTGAATAACTAATAAGGCGTAAAAGAAAGGAGTTAAGGTATTCGTTCTTCCGGTAACAAGATCCGGGACTAGGGCGAGCGCTGTTTACTATGCAAGTGGAGAGATTGTTGCGAGCTAATAGCGAGTGGACTTTTCCCCTCCCTTTCTTTATCTTTAGACGTGCAGTAAAATAGAAGAAGTTGACTCAGCTTGCACTTGAGCTTTCAGCCTTCTTTTGAATCCGTTAGTAGGAAAATCAATCCTCAAAGCTACAAGAAAGACGAGACTACAACCGCTACTTGCCCAATAGTATATCGCCTTCCTCCCTATCTTGACTTTCCTAGCTACCCGCGCCCCTCTCCTTTCCAGTCAAGCTGCTTCTTCGCCCCTCTCCTTTCCAGTCTCGCTGCTTCTTCGCCCCTTCACCTCGTAAACTCGGTTTCATGTCTTCGACTCTCTCCTCCCTTTTCTTTTCTTGTCTCGCTTCTTCGCCCCTCCCCTCCCTCTTTAACCCCTTGCCAGCAGAAGGACGAAAGGAAAGATTCTCTGTGATACCGCTTGAATAACGATAATCGGAGTGAAAAGCCTTAAATAGAAAGCTTTAGCAATGTTAGGAGTTATTTATTTATTACTTACGCCAGCATGCACCTGAGACGAGCTTACCAGAACCTTCTCCCGCAACAGAGTTTGACTTAGACAAGTGAATGATATTCAGAGCCTTTAGATGAAGAATGCTCTACTAATACAAGGAGAGTAAAGGACTCAAGATCCGGATCATAGTAGTCAAGGTCCTACATATAAGCCTAAAATCCCAACATTGGGCTTGATATGCTTTCTCTTCCATTTCTTGATATAGATATTAATTCATTCTATTTCTTTTTAGGCCATGAAGAACGAGAGAGGGAGGGGGTCAAAGTGACGAGACACCGGGATCGCGTGGCCTTACGACCCCAATAACAGTGATTTCTGATGAGTAGGAGGAAATAAAGGGGATTGAAATGGATCTGCCTTTTAGAGATAGGGTGGGAAAGACAAATCTCCCTCATAGGAGTGAACTCATTCCCACATTCGTTAGCTGCAAAGCTGTAAACGGCAGCAACTTAACGCTTGGTCACTTTTGAAGGTATCTCTTTACCCTATTCATGGCTGACTGCGTACATCAATGTCTCCCCACTAATTAGGTGGACAACAGGACTAGTGTCGCACAACGCCAATACCGTAAAGAATGAATAGCCCCATTTACTATATGTACCGATGAAAGTGAGAAAGGTAATAAGCCTTACGAATCTGGGGCAGGTTGTTGTCAATGCGACATTGGCATCTAACAAAGGACCAGTGAAAGCCAATGAAAGAGCTTACTAGTAGGTCGAGCCTACCTAATTTCGCTTCTTCTTTCAGCCAATTTCGAGACCATTCCAAGTGCTGTTAGCCCAGGATGCCTAGAGCCGCAGAACAATTGGTTTCCAACCGCGCAGGTTGTTGGCAGATAGGAAAGGCCAAGATACGAACTTGACGTCCCAAGGAGTCTCCGTTCATCTTCGTTCAAGGCAAAGACACATTTGACCCCAATGTTACATACAGTGGCTCTAGCTAAGGCTGCCAGCAGTCTAGATAAGATGCAGCAGCGCAGGACTCTCAATCAATTGAGATAAGCTATGACTCTCCAACAAGGACTACCTACAGGGGCAGCAACAACAACCCAGCCCTTAAGACAAAGTCTATGGCCAGAACTCAGAAGGTGGCGGAAGATCGTTTGAAAGTGAGTAGCTAAGACCCCGGGGAAAGCATCCAAAGAACAAGGTAGAAAGAAAGACAGGATGGCGTTGAAAGTTTATAAGCCAAGCCAAAGGACGGCGACAAGGAAGATGGCAGCCATTAAGAAGAAGATTGCCAGTATACTGAAAGAGAGACTGAAGTAAGGAACGCAAGCCCAGGACCAGGAAAGTGACGGTGGAGAGGAAAGCTCAAAAAAGAGAATGAGTGCACGGATGTAACGCAATACGTATTATGAAAGGTAGGTATAGTTTCAGGGTTGGTTGTTGCATAAAGCCACGATAAAGTCTCTTACAGAGAGTCAGTCGTCTTAATCCCTCCATACTATGTTCCGAGTTTACCCAACTATGACTTAACAAGAGTCGAGACAGCCTTGTCTTCTCTTCGGGTGTGCTTCATCTCATATATATGCCCGCTTCGTAATTGAATGTCAGCCTTTCATTGGGTGTCCGATGAGACCAGAGTCGAACCTAACCGTTGAGCCCAAGGGTTGTGTATGTACCCCACTGGGTAGAACAAAGGGTCGTAGTTAAGTATACAAGGGATAGTTGCCTTCGGGTAGAGGGTCAACTCGGCTAGCACGCTAACTATAACATTCAACCACCAAGATCCAGAAAAAGAGGGTAGAAAGCTCGAGCGAGGAAGGGTGGCGAAGGAAACCCATAATTAGAATGTGGGTATCCAGACTCGAGAAAGCAGGAAAAGCCATTCCAGGAAGATCGATAACAGAAGACCGGATAAGATTGAAGTATGAGCGCAAGCTTTTAGACTGCTGCGAAAGCGAGCCAGCAGCTAGAGGATCAGAAAGGTAGGCCGGTCAAATGAGGGAGAGCCAAGCCAGAGTCTCAATAATCAGACTACGTCTTAAAAAGGATGGATGGAAGGAAGGGTGGTGGATCCTGTGTGACCATTAAAATCGTTGTCATTCCAGTACATAGAAAGACGCTGGAAGTCATTCCGTTCGTTTCTTTCTCCCATTATTTCAATGCCCGGTTAGAACTGCTAAGCCCGCCTTGATTCTATTCATATATATTATCAAGTCTGCACGTTACCTTTACCGTTTGCCATTTAAGGGGGAAGGAGTCTTGGAGCTCTGAGTCGACGAGAAGAAACTATTCCCTCTCTGTCCCAATACCTTACTTATTACCTCCGAAAGAAAATGCTAATGCCAACTATACTATACTATCAGTAGCTAAATGAGAAAGCCTCTCCCTTCGGTCTCGCAGTTTCACCCCTCTCTCTTATGGCTCGCCCGGGATTTAAGCGGATTGAAGTTCATAAAGTACTCCCTGCAGGCCAACGAAAGCTGTCAGTTGTGGACATGACTACTATTTAGCTAGGGGAAACTCACTGTCTAAGATAGTGGCCGTCCAAAAGAGGGAATAAAGAGTAGGAAAGGTCCGGAGATTCTTTCCTATATGTAGTACTCTCCGATTCTCTTTCATCATCTTTTTGCACTTTCTTTGTGGTACCTTTTTGTTGTCCTTCATTTTGAGTAATCATTTCAGTTTTCTTTCTTATTACTTTGTCTTGACTTGTCTTGGTGAATCAACCAGAACCCAATGAATAATGCGGGTCTTCATTCAACTATTTCACAGGACTTTTAGGTAAGATGAAAAGCAGCAAGCCCATAGCATAGGAAGTTGTAGCTCAGTCTATCTTTCTTCCCAGAATGAATGCCCAACGGAACCTACTCCACTGAATCTAGGTACTTTCTCTTGGCATAACAACAATTGCTTAACGAACTCATGTATCTCAGGCTATCAGATATACCGATTTGCTTCAGTGAGAAATTTGGCCGAAAAGTGCTTGAAGCTGAAGTTCTTGTACCCTATTTGAAAACTGTAGGATAGCAGACCCATATGAGTCCAACGATTTTCGCTGAACCGTCAAAGCCAGGCCAAAAATAGGAGTCAATCAAATAAGGAGTACTGATTTTGTAGATGTACAAAGAAAGTTGCAGCTGATGATCGAGATTATTCCGAAGAAAGCCTGAGGGCACTGTTCCTAAGAGCTCCTGCACATGATCTTTTGACTCTGCTTCCTTCCTTATTTCACTAATGCTTTAGGGACAACCTATTTCATGGGTTTCTCACCCTCGAGTACAGAGCTCTTTCCTTTCGGATCTTGCTTTCACCCCCTAACATTGAAGTGAAGACTGAGATTCGTAGTCTACTTTGCTTTCAGTGCGCATTTTTAGCCTAGTATGTAGACGGAATCGCTTTCCAATTAAGAGGAGTGAGTTACTCTGTCATTAGCTAGCCCTTGGAGTCCCTTTGTTTTGTCTAGCCCAGCTTCCTCAGATGATTTCCTCTGGGATGCCGGAAAGAGATCGAAGCTCTCTCTTCTGACGATGGTTGGAGTTTACGTCAATCAAAGTGACTTTTTTGAAAGGCTAAATAAGAAATGTTCAAACCTTCGCTTGATTCAGCCTATGGGAAAAGACAAAACGAGGATGATCGTCTGACTGTACCCGATCCTTTCTTATCTGGTTTCAAACTCTCTTGAAAGGGGCCAGCTAACCACTCGCTTAAGTGTCAAATGGTTTTTTTAGTGCATCTAATCAATCGATCCTTGGTTTACGTGTGTAGGATGACTCCCCTCTGGTTCAGGGATCATTTTCAAAAGCCGAAGGTAAAAAGTCAAAGATACCGGACTAGCGGACGAAAAAAGCGAAAAAACAAACTGGGGGGAAGTCGTTGGATTGTTCGCTTTGAGAGGATGCCTTTTTTATCCTTATGTGGTACTGGCTATACTTTGATTACTTTTGTTTTCCTTCTTTGATTATCAGCCTTTTTCTTTGAATCAATCTTCAAACCACCAGATCTTGCTGAAGAAAGTAAGAAAGAAGTCGCACAATCTTGTAATCGTTCATTTGTCCAAGATTCGAGTCAAATCTACCTTACCCTTTATTCTTCTTTTTTTCACTGCACACTTTCTGTTCAAAAACCTCGTCCGAGCCTGGTCTTGACTCTGATGTGTGGTATTCATTCTTGTTCGGCTCTTGGGTCCAAAAGCTCCTTCTTCTTTCGCCACAGACTTTTTTCAATAAGTTTTGATTGAGTTAATGCCTTTTGAAAAGAACAAGAAAGAAAGAATAGACTCCACTCGAAGATGGCACTAGGAGTTGTCTAATCGCCCAGTCCCAAACTCTTCTTCCTGCGGCTGGAATTCCGTTCGGAAAAAAACAGAGTGACAACTGTCCTCCACCCCCGCTAGGGAGAATTGGCCCACTATTTTTCCCCTTCTTTTTCTTCTTTGTTGGATTGTAACTTAGCGCGAGCAAATCTTCGTTAGAGCGTGCCCAAAATCTGATTCCAAAGCTTTCTTCACACTTGCTTCATAGAAGGACACCTTTCCGTGTTCAGAGAGTCCACTCTGTCCACTCCAATTCCATTTCCATTGGCGAGAGAAAGAAAGGGCAGAGCCGCAAAAAAATCTATGAAAGACATCAGATTTATGGGGATTTTAGTAGGATTTATTTATTCTCATGATGTAGAAATAAGAGCAGGGTCAACGATCACTCACGTCACGGGCTGGCCTCAAGACAATTCCCGCGAAACTCTTTCCTCTACGCATCTTGTTCTTCTCTTCGATAAAAAAACTCTTTGGAGAGAATTCCCCTTACTCGACTTCCATTCTTGATCGACTCACAAATCTCTTCTTCTTTCTTACACTGTTGAGAGGCAGCTGCACAACAATTTGCTCATTTGTTGAATGAGACTGAAACCATCTTTCTTCGATCGGGGAATAAGCTAGCCTAAAAAGAATGAATTATTCCATTTGTCTTGTCTTGTGTATAGGTAGGAAGGAATAAATCAATCAAATTCCGAGAGGCTGAATTCAGTGCTTCTTTAGGATCCCGGAGAAGATCTTGTGGGACAAGGGAACATCCAGGTACTTGATTATCAAAATCGAAATAGTCTCGTCCGTCCGGTTTGAACCAATAGAATTGAATAAATTAGGAGCAGGAAACGGGCCACGATTTGGGACCAGGACGATGTCGACAAAGCCCAAAGAGTTGAGGATGAGGATTTGCGGGAAAAAGATTAACAGAATTAGGGTAGGGTTCCTAATAAAAAATTGCATCAAAGTGAAAACCGATATAGAAGCCAAAAGCGTGCAAAACTCTAACCTCAGATTCTGCATCCCTCTCTCATGTGGTATTCCATCACAATTCAAATGTCCAGGCCGTGTCTCAGTCCCAGTCTGGCCCTTTATCTTATCTGAAAGGGGCGAAGAAGACAGACTTACCTCAGAGACAAAAGCATATGAATTCACTCTTGAAGAAGAACCACACAAAATTCTCTTTCTTCAAGTTGTGAAGCAAAAGAATGCAACATTCTATTGACTTGATATAATCTATCTCAAGATTCTTAATACATCCTAGACGAAAAGCTCCCTAACCTTAATAAGAAAAGAAGGGATAAAGTCAGACCCAAAAATTCGATGTCTCTTCTTATTAGAAAATTGGAAGAATCAAACAATCACTTCCACATCTTACCCGGAAAATAGGATGGAGAATGAATGGATCGAGATCATTCCCTGTTTGCGAGTGAGAAGAAAAAGAAAAAGGAGGGCCTTTACCAAACCAATCCTTTCGTAAAGAGATCGGCAATTGATCTTCACTTCTCATGGTTGCTCTTCTGATGATTTCCGCAATCACCTTTTACCTGAGAAAATAACATAAGGCGACTTCGACATGCTTTGTTCTCTCATAGAAGACGCGCTCAATCCATTGCTTGTTGCTCCAACTTAGGAGTAGGGGCTTTAGAGCCTTTTTACGACCAAAGGCTGCTATGCTAGTTGTAGGACTCCCGCGCTTTACTAATTACTAATAGTTGAGAAAGGAGAGGAAAATAGCTTTACCGAGTTCAAGGAAAGAGTGAAAGAAGAAATAGGTGATTGAGTGAAAGCAAGACAAGAAGGTGGAGGTGAAGTAGTGATGGTAATATTGGTTCAGGTGAATCAGTAATAGTCCTGTTCTGTCTCATGAATCGAGAGTTGAGGATTGAAACACTTCATGAATAAGCAGAAAGAGAAGAGAAAGATCAGGCAATGGAATTCTGAGACCCATAGGTAATCTCAGCCTATTTAGTTACCGAGTTCAAGAATCAATAGGGAGAGGTGAACAATCACTTCGAATAAGGAAGAAGAACAGATGGTGATATATATAGGTTCGCAGGTTCATCTCTCTTTCTTGACTTTCTCTTGTCTTGCTTGAGTCTTTCAATTCTCTTTTCTTTACTGTAAAGTTCAGGTCAGGTCATATCAGTTCCGGAGCAAACAGACCGAGTTCAATCAAACACCTATTTACCTTGAGAAAGGCAAGAAATGAAAGACAAAATAGGGAATATCGTCGGAGAATGCATCTTGTTGAGTCTTTCCTCTCCCTTCTTTCACTCGTCAGGCTATTAGTGGGATAGGTTACGGAGCGAAAGCGGCTAGACTGTAAAGGAGAGGAGTGAGGTCTCTTTCCTTCCAATTTAATTACCTCGTCAATGACCCAAAACATAGACAGAGGCATCAATTAAATAAGAATAAAAGCTCGTTACAGTCTTATTCAGAAAGAAATAGGAGGAGAAGGAGAAAGAATCCATAGGTTCCGGCCGGAGTTCAGTTCTACAACTCTTGAGTCTTGAAATTCTCTTTTCTTTACTCTCCAGTAAAGGTTCAGGCAATGAAGCAATAGAATTGTTTTCGCTTTCATTTACTCTTGAATGAATTTGATTCTGAATGAATAATAGGGTCAGGTAATAAAAAGGGACAGGTTCAGTAGCTAATTCATTGAAAGAATAAATAGGTGAAGATAGGTGATTGAGTGAAGGAGAAAGAATCAATCAATAGGGGAAGGAGCAAATCTTGATTGAATTTGTTGAGTCTTTCAAGTAGAATCAAATGAAAGAGAAGAGACCGACAAACACCTATTCTATTTACCTCAATAAATAAGGGAAGGGAATAGAGAGGAGAATGCATCTTTCATTTTCTTCTCCCAAGAAAAGGTTTGAGGTCTCTTTCATTTTCTTTGTTTACATTACAGTTAAAGAAGGGAGAGGAAAGAAAAGATTCGAGACAGAGGTTACAGAATAGGTGAAAGAAGAAATAGGAGAAAGAGCAGTTCAGGATCAAGAACCAAGCAGTTTAGAGCCGGAGAGTGAGACCAATAAGTGAAGGAGACTGAATAAATGGGTTCAGGCAATGGAATTGTAAGACCGAGTTGTAGAGGTTCAGTGGAATTGTTCAACCATAAAGAAGAGGTTCAGTGGAATTGCTTTACCGAGTTGGAGAGGTTCAGTGGAATTGCTTCCCTCCTATTGGCTGGCTCACCCTTGTATCAGGCCCTGCTTACTACGACCTATACTATACATGATTGGGCCATGACGGTTTGTTTTGGCAAGGTATAGTTTGTTTGATTTTGACCTATCTATAACCAGATTCAATCGTTGCAGTACTTTCGAATCAAGATCTCATTCTTTTCTTTTTCTTTCAAGGCAGCGACCGATTCCTTACCTGTTATTCTGACGTCCTGTATGATTGCAGGGTTGTTCGGGAATCCCTTTGCAACTTCCTGGACGTTCATACATACTTATTCTTTAGTCTTTCAACTACAATAGAGTTTCTAATAAATCAAGGAGGTCATCGGTTGTAACGTTCACGAAGGGTCAACCCCTCGGCTCGGATTTTCTCGTTCTTGGCCTCTATTCATTCACACTGACACATCATATGCTTGTGTGGATAGTTGCTGAGAGGGTGTCTGGCAAGACGAAGCTTTGCGACTATGCGATTCTTGGCCTTACCATAATACATAGTTTCAGTGTACTATAACTAACTATATCTAAAGTCTCTCATTTCACACTTTTTTTCTTATTGGGATTCCTTTCGTGTAGTTTGCAAAAAGATTTTGGAGCGACGAAGTGAGAGGGATTTCTCTCCAGTGTCTGCTAAGCCGGTCTTTGGTTGACGCTATTATGTGGAAAAAACCCCGCTCAAAGATTAGAGATGGAACTGGTACTATGTCTCTGTCTTTGACCTCTCGATTGAGCAGTAATTTTTCGTATCTGTCTGTGGTGCGCCCTATCATATCACCCTAAATCTAAGCGATGGAAGCGCCCACTCTCTTTGTATGCTTGAGCCGTCTGTCTGGCGTATTCCCGTTACCATGGAAACTGTGGTTAGTATTTCCTGATTTGGGAGTGTTAACGTCGGGTGTCGTACGGGCCTTCATTCTTTATAGGGCAAAGTAGGGCCTTTGCTTTGTTTGTAATTCAAAGGTCTTCTTCGGACATTTTCTCCTGTTTAGGGAGTACTTTCTTGATCGCCTCATTCTTCCCTTCCATCCAGGGGTTAGTGGCTAAAGTCTCTCCGATTGTACGCTGAGGTTAGCATAAATTACGATGTGTCGCTCGAGGTCTCTCGAACCCCCTGTTGTACCAATGTCTATATTCTGTTCTAGGAATAAGGTAATGAATGATCTTCCAGCCGGTATGTAGTTTCGTTTTGTTGTTACGACAGGCTGAGAGCAGTGCCCGCTCCCTTGTGTTTGAGGGAGTTGGTGCGACGAAGTAGGTGCGGGTGAGGCATTCGACTTCGAGTGGCTTTGATACCGGACATAAGAAAGAGACAGAATAATAATATTGAAATAGGGGGAGGTTTGTTTGTTTGTTTTTCCTTTTCTTATTCCTCAATTTAAGCTATCGATGGGTAAAGGCTAGGTAGCTGGCTTTCTTGGGATTGCTCGCTGGCTGACTATGACGATTGCCCTCACTCTTAAGCCGCTTCCAATCAGATTGTTTTCAACATTCCCCCCGTGCCAAACCGATCGCTATCGTTTTCTTGCTTTCTTCAAGTCGTCGAATTGTTCTAGAATGCCTTTATCTCATCAGGTATAGTTCGTAGGATGAAGTGGGATTCCGCCTTAGTGGATATAGCGTCTGTACCGGAAATGCGGCTCGGGCGTAGTAGGTCCGGACGGACGCCTAGCATGAAGCAGCCTTCTCTGGTGGGGGCACTATACCGTCAGTATAGTCTATCTCTCCTCTCTGACGCTTAGAGTATGTATATATCAAACGTAGTTAGCAGAGGTCAGTCTGTCTGGCGTTCCCTCGCGTAAAGGGCAACTTTGGCATCGGCTCTCTCTCGTTAGGTAATTACCGAGGCGAAAGATATATATAAAGTGTTGAGGGTGGTTGTATGTAAATAACTAGGTAGGTAGCCAGTCTTTACTTAACTCAGTCAATGCCCACTCCCATGCCTTTCTTGGTTGGACCAAGCCAACTGGCGATTTCTGTCTTCCTGAATTGGGAGAGCAAGAACAAGTCTCTCTTTTTTTTGTTGGTGGGGGAGCAGAGCAGTCAAAGAATAAACCAAACAAAATGATTGTTCTCAAATGGCTATTCCTCACAATTGCTCCTTGTGATGCAGCGGAACCATGGCAATTAGGATCTCAAGACGCAGCAACACCTATGATGCAAGGAATAATAGACTTACATCACGATATCTTTTTCTTCCTCATTCTTCTTTTTGTTTTCGTATCACGGATCTTGGTTTGCGCTTTATGGCATTTCCACTATAAACAAAATCAAATACCGCAAAGGATTGTTCATGGAACTACTATCGAGATTCTTTGGACTATTTTTCCTAGTATCATTCCGATGTTCATTGCTATACCATCCTTTGCTCTCTTATACTCAATGGACGAGGTAGTAGTAGATCCAGCCATGACTATCAAAGCTATTGGACATCAATGGTATCGGACCTATGAGTATTCTGACTATAACAGTTCTGATGAAGAGTCACTCACTTTTGACAGTTATACGGTTCCAGAAGATGATCTAGAATTGGGTCAATCACGTTTATTAGAAGTGGACAATAGAGTGGTTCTACCAGCCAAAACTCATCTACGTATTATTGTAACACCTGCTGATGTACCTCATAGTTGGGTTGTACCTTCCTCAGGTGTCAAATGTGATGCTGTACCTGGTCGTTTAAATCAGATCTCCATTTTGGTACAACGAGAAGGAGTTTACTATGGTCAGTGCAGTGAGATTTGTGGAACTAATCATGCCTTTACGCGTGCGCCCGAAAACATAGGCTGACTGCTGAGCCCACTCTGGCTCAGCCGCACCAACTAACCACCCGAGGTGCGAGCCACCCGAGAAGCAAGCTATTACAGCCAGCGGCTGGAGCTGTAGGGAGCCGAGGAGCAAAGCTCGAGATAAGATCGAAGAAGGGGCCAGGCTCCCGGTGGAGCAGAGGAGACGGTTAGGATAACGAACTTGAAACGTGGAGCCCGAGCGGCTGGCGAGCAAGTGGTTAGTGGCCAATAGTGCCCTAGTTGATGGCATTCCTCTCCGCGGCTGGCACTCGAGGAACCACGGGGCACTCCATACAGAGCAAGCAAGTCTTCGGGATGAGACGCCCGCGCAAGGACCTCAATTCTCATTAGGAGGTCGAACCAAGGACCTATAGAAGTCGGGGCTACCCCCTCCCCATGGCCAAACAGTGTCCTGAGGAAGGAGTTTAGAGGCCTTATAGTAGCACGGACTGATTTTTCTTTATAGATCATGCGAAGGGGGCCAGTCCATGATCCTACTCTTGCTCTACAAAGACAAGAGACGCTCTCAACGCCTAGGCGCCACTCTCTGAGTTATTCCAGCTTCTTTCTGAGTTATTCCAGCTTCTTCATGATTTCGTGCCGCGAAACAAAAGGGCAGTCTCAGCAGAAGGAGAAGGAAGGACCTGCAATGGCAGAGACTACTGACCCTCTTCTTGTTCCTAGCCGGCTGTTACGAGTCCGGGAAGGAATCCTAAATATAAGAAGGGATCCCTCAAAATAGAGAAGGGTGGGCAGGGCTTCCGCAAGGGCCTCTTTTCTCTTCCCGGTCAAGATAGATGGGAACCCTATCATGGAAAAGCCATAACCAGCCTCTTTCTTTATCTACGTACACCTTTGTTTTAAGGTGGGGCCACCCTTCCTCCTACTAATCCGGCCATTTCCGAACCTTTCTTTCCCACCCCATTCAATGGAAAACTGATCCATTCTTGCGATTCCCACAGCCTCTTCGCCCTCCGGGTCTCACAATTCCATTGCCTGACGCTTATTAGAAAATCAAAGACTGAAAAACGAGGGTTCCCCGACGCTCGGCTAAATTGGTTTAATGATCTCTTTCTTTGATAGAACGGCTAGTGGTTATATTCGTAATGTTCCGACTCGCCAGTCATTATGGATCCAATGCCATGGCCAGGCAAAGAAAGGGGGGAGGGAGAACTACGAAGCTTCGTAGACTCGGAAAATTGCTCCCCTTAGAATGCAAGCAAGGTCGCTTGCTTACTCTCCGCGGCAAGAAAGGAAAGGAAAGGAAAGGAGGCATTGGAAAGAAAGACTAGACCATAGTATAGTCAAGAAAGAGGCATTCGGGAAGCAACTAGTCGCTTCGGGACAAGCTTCTATCAGGCCCCGACCACTACATAAATAAAGAGATCCATATACCAGTCATGAGCGATAGCGAAGCCGTCACGCAAGGCAGGATCGAAGAGCTTAGTGGGAAACACAACACTCAGGAAAGAAAGGAGCAGATCCGGGGTTGTGCGCCCTCTGCCCCATCTCTTACTAACTAATAATAATGAAGGGCTTTGATGCCAGCAAGCACCCTTGTTGTTGTTGTTGGGGAGTATAGGGTTCCAAACCTTGTTAGTCTTATAATAAGTTCCCCTTTCTCTAATAATAAGATAAGGCTATTCATTCAGCCCTTCCTTCAACAGGGTTTGGCTTGCCCCTTGTATAGGTTGGAGCTATGAAGCTGACCTTCATATTATAATAAGGGTAGTAAAGGGCTTGCTGCTAGCTTTTTTCTCGCTTCCGAGAGGCCAAGGGATTGGATTGAACCTATGATCAGATCAGTGGGCTACCATAGTTGACTTTTTTCTTGGTGCTGTTGAAAGCGAATTTGGAAGTGGAAGTAGGCTTCGCTATGGTGGAGGAGGTGTCGTGAAGATCTAGGAGTGTGAGTAGTACGAGCTGAAAGGCTCCCATACTGTTTGGAGGGCAGGGGGCATAGATGCCAAACAAACCTGGCCCCTATCTATCGTCGTAGAAGCAGTTCCTAGGAAAGATTATGGTTCTCGGGTATCCAATCAATTAATCCCCATAATTGGGGAAGGTTAAGTAGAAATGAAAGGGTAGGGTGAGGGATAAGGGAAAAGGGGGGAAGCCCCGAAATTGAAAGGCTTCCCTCACTCGCTCTAACGCTCCTTTATATGACAACGAGTAGAGTGCATAAGCCCCTTTAGAGATAGGGGCAAGTACTACACCAGCTCCTAAGTCAAGTACGGAACGAGCCTTGTCTACGAACTTTAGAGATAGGGGCGAACTCGTCTTGCTTGCTTCTGGCGAAACTTAACTAACACACTAGATAATCGGCATTCTTTTATGGTAGGAATACTACTTTTTAGGCCGACCACAATACAAGTCATGAGCGACAGCGAAGCCAAGCCGGATAAAGGCGAGCAGCCCAACTAGCAATAGCAAACGGCCTACTTATAGCCTCTTCCCTTACTGACTCCCTATTCTCTCTTAAAGCTTGTAAAGCTCAGAAAATAGAAATGATGAACCTTTTACTCAGCTCAGCTCAAAAGGCAAGGGGAATGAATTCGAGAACTTGATTGACATTGAAAGATATGTGTACCAAACAAGTAATATGCCGATTGATGTACCAGCCAACCCAGCTCGACCGGGATATTTGATTGGACAGAGAAGAACAACAGATTGAACAACAGATTGAACAGGACAGGACAACCGGGAAGGGAAGCCTGACATAGATATTGATTTGAACAAAGGAAAGGAACTCAAATCAAACAAGTACCAGAAACCAAAGGAGAGATGGAATTCCAGATTGAACGGATGACCGACCTACAATAAGACGCAAATCTCATTCTGTCTTCCATTCTATAAGACGAACTAATAACTTATCATACAGGCACGCATGAAAGACGAGCGAAAAACAATGAATTTGCCTGAACCTAGTCAACCACTTATGATGACTTCGCCCTTACCTACCTGTGCTATAGCCTCTCCTGGACTGATGAACGAGGTCAAGCTATTTTACAGTCTCGTTGCTTCGCTCCGTACCCTATTTTGTCTTTCATTTCACTCTTTTCCTCGACTTTAACAAAGATGAATTATCAATCACTACTGAACTAGATGGAACTACTGAACCGGAACCTGAACAGGAAGTCAAGCCGAAAGCAAGATTCATGATCCATCACTCCTCTCCCTCTTGGTCTCACTGCTTTGCTCATTCGCCCGTAGGGTCTCACTGCTGAACCAATATTACCATCAGTTATTGCATTAAGGAAGGAAAGAAGAAACATTAATGAGAGAAAGAGAGTTTATAGTTCAAGAAAGAAGGGAGACTAAGAATGAGACTTTACAGTGAAAGAATAAGGGAGTCGAGTCAATGAATGAATTGATTGAAGAATCTAATTCAACATTCATGATCCTGAATACACTAATAAAGGAGAAAGACGAAAGATGAATGCAACCTAACTACTGAACCTCTCCAACTCGATAAAGCTACTTCGGATGATAGGAATGACGTTCTTTCTTCTCAATTCCGTTTTCTATTTCCTCTTTCATTTGATTGATTCTTACCTCATTCCCTTTGTAGGTCAGGATCAACAGGATTGGTTGGTTGGCTATAAGCTGATGGATCTGCTCGAAAGAAGAACGCAACGAATTGAATGATGAATGAGAAGGAAGGGCTGGACCTCTCTTGGTTGACCGAGGGCTCTACTTCTCTTCCCGAGCTCATTGACTCTGTTTATAGAGGGAGTGAATCGACTACACAGAACAATCAAGCCCGAATTCTCCTCTGTAAAGGAAGAATGTGAACAGATGGAACCAAAGAGGAGCTCTCCCTGCTTAGCGCAGGCTACATTGTACCCCTAGATCATGAAGAAGGTGTCCCCTACACAAGATCGGAATCTCCCGATTGGGAACCACAAACAAAAGTGATTATCAATGGCTGGTTGAGCTCAAGCTCTTGCTTCTTGGTCACCACGGAAGCAGAACCAAAGCAAGCGAGGAGGGCCCACACCTTAGTTGTTCTATACCTTGCAGGAGGGAGAAGGGTGAAAGTACCCATTCGGGGATTAAGTAGAATATTAGCCCGGAAATGCAACTCTAACAGCTAGGTTTCGAGAGGGCTATATCGATCTCGGAAACAAGGGAAGAAAGGTAGGAAGGAATGAGATTCTTTATAGCCCAGAGACCTTATGTAATTTCCTTCGGTTGGGTTAGCTTTTTGGTAGGAAAGCCGGTAGTAGAGTTGCGTCAGGTCCTTCTGACTCTACTCTTTGTTTTCCAGGTGGGGATGCCCATTGTTCCCTGCTCTAACTCCTCTTCCCTTTGCTTTCTTTATTACTTCTCGCACGTGCCCATTCTCAACGTCACTTCCCAAACCAAAACAGCCTTTCTTTCCCATATCTATGAAAGGTGAAAGGTTGAAGGTCCAATTAATTAATAGTCAAGTAATGTTCGGACGGTTAGTGTCTGTTCTGCATGACTCTGGAACCTTATAGCTAAGGAGCGGATTTCAGGGTCCCTTGACTTGCCAAACGGTTGAAAGTATGCCTATAACAGTCAATCTTTACACACATGATAGTAAAGCAAGGTTATGACGATTCTACAATAGGCGGCCGCTACCCGACTTAGCGAATCACTTCTAGGCTGGCATTAAATCGAGATCGCGCCAGTCTTTCTTGTGTGCCTCATTTATGCTGGTGGCATACCCGACCGTATTGTGCAGAACACTCACGCCGTGGCCTTCCGCTATCTTATACCCTCCCCTAGAAGTACAATGGTAGGTTCGAAACTGGTAATCCCCGAAAGACTTTCAAGGAGCCTTGTTCAGCAGGTGCGCTGCAAGTATTCTTTCACAAGTTTGACGCAATTCGTACTTCCCAGCCCTCTTAGCTACTTGTACTAACAAATTAGGGCGCTATATAGAAGTTCGTGCCTACTTATCCCGGCTACAATCACTATTGAACAGCGAATCCATCTGAAGAATGGCGCTTGTATATCCCTAGGCGTGGGTCTTGACTTTACCCTATTAGAGAAGGGGGAGGTTTGGAACCCGAAAAGGAAGACATGATCCACATACATAATAAGATAGAATAGCGCCTAGAGATACAGGTACGGTTCATCGCATTACTTGTCCAAGCGTCTTGCCGTCTCGTCGGATATGCCATACTCTTTGATGAGGGGTTAGTAACCATTTGCTGTTATCAGCATTGCTCATTATTATTAGGAAACGCATTCCCGTTTAACGATTTAAGGTTACCTTGTCGCTTTAATAATGAATGATATGGAGTCCCTCAATATATATGGGATGCTTGACTAATAGTTTCCAAAGGGGTTTGAACCATCTATTTCTGCCTTCACTCTTCCCGAGTTTCCCTCCTAGCGAACGGGTAAAGCTTATCCCTCACTCGCATTCGCCTAATCGAGCAGAACGCCACTCGGCGATCATCCTACAACTGGTCCCACCTATAGTTATAGTGTCGAAGACACAATCGATTTTGTTGTTCTTACGACGGTTGGCAAAGACCAGATCTTTACACTTCGCGACCCTCGGAGAGTATGTGCTTAGTGCAAGGCCTCATAGAACATAGAACAATGAAGTAATGTATCCATACGAGCTCCGGCCCTCACTCTCATACAAAAGCAACTTGTTCATTTAATTTATGTTACCTGTTGTGGACCTTCAAGGAACGAATAGAGTACAAGAAAGATGAGAGTCAGAAAAGAGGAAGAAAAAGAACGGAACAAAAGCGACTGACTCGAAAACAAGAACCTTAGACTTTATTACCTGACCAAACAAACACCCACTCGTGAAAGAAAAGAAATAGTGAAACCGGAACAAAAATATGAGAGAAAATGAAGACGCAGCTTTACAAGAGATTTGAAAGAAGAAGAAAGACTCAAGCAAGACAAGAAAGATGAATGAGACTGAGACTGATTGAACGAGGTAAACGAAATCACTACTGAACCTGAAAGTGTTGAAAGGAAAGACGAAACGAAAGAAGAATTTAAGACGACTTGACAGTGAAAGAAAGAAAGAAGGGAAAGAGAAGGGAGATGCTACTCCTTATTAATGAGACTTTACGGTGTTTGAATGAATGGAGACAAAAGCAAGACAAGAAAGATGCATTCACAATCACTACTGAACCTCGTAAACTATCAGAAGAGAAGGTCAAGCTCCGGAACAGGAAGGAAAGACTATCGATTCATGAGAGTGAACTGGAAGAAAAGAGGAAAGTCTCGTTATTCATTCTCGTTCACTGGAAGGAAAGACTATCGATGAATGAGACGGAACAGTGAAAGAATAAAGGGAGACGAAAGAAAGATAAAGACTCCTACTTCGTTCACTCTTGATTCTGTAAAGACCATTTATTAATTAATTCTATCCTCTCCCTATTTTTTGGGATCAAATCGAGGTATTTAGGGCCTAGGTAATTAATAAGTCAATCCTCAACTCAAGATGAATTATCCGGAACAGTGAAAGAATGAATTGATTGAAGAACCTTTACTGTGTTTGATTGAAGAAGAAGATGAAGAGAAGATGAATTCGACTTCACTCCTGAACCAGATTGAACTGTTAAAGTGGCTGGCTGAGCTCCGGAACCCTTTCTTTTATTTTATTCCCTTATTTATTTATTGAGGTAAAAGTAAGTAGCTCTTTCCTAAACCGCTATTCCCTGACGAGAACCTAGTTAGAAACTCAGAGTTTACTGGATTTCCCTGTAAAAGAGAAAGACTCCTTTCTTATTAATTCGACGGAACTACTTACTGAACGAACCAAACCTGATTGAACTTCTCTTTCTCCTACTTACACTTCCTCATTCAGCTTTGACAGATTGAACTAGGGTTGAACTATTCCATTGCCTGAACTACTGATCTTTCTGCTTATGAATCAAGTGTTGAAAGGAAAGTCAAGCCCAAACTCAAGATGAATGAGACTTTACGGTAAAAGAAAAGAATGAAACAGATTGAACAGTAAGAAAAGAAGCAAGCTTTCTCGAAGAAGAAAATGAAAGATGAATGAGAGTTGGAAGTGAAAGAAGGGAGACTAAGAATGAGACTTAACTCCTCTTCGAGTCGAGTTCGCTACTTCACCTATTTACCTTATTCATTCAATCCGTAACCTACCTATTTATTCTGATTCTTCTTCTTTGAGTCAGGGTTTAAGGAAGGAAAGACGAAAGCGAACCTCTCTCCCTCTCGGTCGAGCTGTTTCACCCCTCTCCCTTTGGTCTCGCCCTTTTCTTTTCTGGTCGAGCGTCTGAACCTCTTCGCCTGTAGGGTCTCAGGTCTTCGCTCCTCTCCCTTTGGTCTCGCTCTTTCACCCCTCTCCCTACCGATCGAGCTGTTTCACCCCTCTCCTCCCTTTTCTTTTCTCGTCTCGCGTCTTCGACCCTGGACTATTCTATTCTTCTTTCAGAAGGTAAAGCTCCTATTTCACTCTTTATCTGAAACCCGGCTTACTCCCTTTACTGACAAGAGAGTAAGTGAAAAGAGATGATTGAACTCTTTCCACCTTATAGGCTGGATGAGAATCAGGTCAAGCTCCTATTTCACTCTTTATCCGTAACCTCTCTCTATTCATATCCGTAACCTCTCTCTATTCATTCCCCTCTCTCCTATTTATTTATTCATTCTACTTCACTCTTTAACTATTCGATTGGCTGAACCAGACCCGACGAGGTGTTACAGTCTTTGTTTGAAAGAAGGAGTTAGCTGCTTTCCTCTTCCTTCCAGTCTCACACTTTGTTCCTCAACCTTACGGTCTCGCACTTTGTTCCTCTCCCGATGCCCTTTTCCTTCCTATCTATACAGTTAGTAAAAGAAGATGAATTATCTCCTACCCTTTACTTACGGTCTGTTCTCCTCGAGCCTTATACTTTCTTTACTTAACTGATCCTTCTTAACTTAAGTACTCTATTTCTTCGTTAGACTGATGGAACTCCTTATTAAAGATCCTAAACTAAATAACTACTTCTTCTCCTCAAGCTCCTACTTCTTTCACTCAATCACAAGGTAAGGTAGGTTAGTATGAGAATCTCCTTCCCCTGAAGCTATCGGTCTCGCTCATTGGTTCTCTGCTTCACCTGTATTCCCTTGTCTAATTTAATAGGCTGCTTACTTAATTCTACTTCTTTCACTTCCAACTCTTACACTTACTCATGAACGGGAACCTCTTCTCGTCCGTCATCTTCTTTCTTTAGACGGATTGAAGAGTAAAGTGTAGCTCTTTTCTTTAGTCAATGAATTAGCTACTGAACCAAATGAACCTATTTCTCTTGTTTACAGTCTTTGAATGAAGGGAAAGCCGAAACTAACTACTTCTTCTCTCTCCTCCTTCTCAAATGAAACATTCTTTCTCCTCTTCCCTCTGTAACCCTTGACTCAATTACCTGAGCAAAGACCTACTCGTTCAATCAAAGAGATAGTTCGTTCAATCGGAACTGTAAGGAAAGACTAAACTCCTACTTCTTGAACTGTAAACTCCTTCCCCTCCCCTTAAGGTAAAGCAGCTTCGCTTATTCGCCTCTACAACTCGGTCTCACAATTCCATTGCCTCTCCCTCTTGGTCGAGTTGCCAGAGCTCCTTCCCCGGACCCTTCTTTAACTGATCTTTCTCCCTTGAACTCGGGTTTCACTCTGTAACATAGGCTGGATGAGAATCTCCTTCCCCTGCACCTCTCCGATATTCCCCTACTGAACCACCTATTGAGAATGAAAGAATCAATGAATTAGCTTTAGCAGTTTTCCCGTCTTGTAAATTCATGAAATCCTTCTTTCACTCATGAACCTCTCCTTTCTTATCCTATACTGGCTGGAGAGTAAGTAAATAAAAGAAGAAGAACCCGACAAAGAGCTACTTCACACTGATATTCCCTTTTTGACAGTGTTTGAAAGAAGGGAGACTCAACATTAATGAATGAGACAGAACCTCTATTGCCTGGGCTACTTCACCGGCGGAACCTCTCTTCCCTTCGCTACTGAACCTGAAGTCAAGACTGAACCCTTATTGCCTTATTTATTCCCGCTTCTTCTTTGTTTAACTGTATGGAATCTTAGGCTCTGGTCTTTCTGCTTATTCTCTTCACCTTTTACTGATGGAACTCTTGATCCTGAACGGGCCCCTTTACTGTCTGTCGAGCTACTTACTCATGAACGCAACCCCTACAACTATCAGCCTGCTGAACTACTCACTCTCCCTATCGTTCTACCCCCTATTTATTGTTGAACTCGGTCAAGCTATTTGAGGAAAGCAAGACAAGATGAAGAAGCTCATTCCCCTATCCTTTCTTATCCTGTTACAGTTTTTGAAAGAGGTAGTAAGTAAATATAAAGCATATTCAATTCGTTCCTTATGCATCCTTTACAGTCGAGTAAAGAAAAGAAGAATCCGGTAGGAAGTCAAGACTGAAGCAAGATAAGATTAATGATCCCTTCCTTACATTACTTCTTGGTCGAATAAATAAAAGAAGGAACCTCGGCTTCGCGCTCAATCACCTGTGGGTAAAGCAGCTGAGCTACTGTGCTCAGTCAAGACGAAACTCCTATTGATTCTTGATCCTTTATACTGTTTGAAAGAATCCACCGACACCCTTCTTCTTATTCCTCTACTCTATTGAGTAATTCTCCTGAACCTCTTACTTCTTTGTTTCCGAGTAAATTAATTCAATCTGTCACCTCTACAACAAGGTCTCATTGGTTCTTTCTCCTTCAGAGGACATATGGCCGGTCGAGAATCTATTCTTTCATAGTAAACTAAGACTGAACTCAAGATTAAAGACTGTATGTAACTATAAGACGAAACGAAAGAAGAAGACGACGGAAAAGTCGGTTTCATTGCTCTGCTCTTGAACCTATCGGTTTCATTGCTCTGCCCCTGACCCTTAACTGATCTTTCTCCTTTCTTGAACTGTAAATAAACTGAATAACTACTGAACCTTCCCCTATCGGTTTGATTACTCTGCTCCTGAACCTTAACTCACTCTTTCTGGCTTTCTTGAACAGTAAACGAAATAACTACTTACTTTATCACCTTCACTCCCTCTTGGACAAGGGAAAGCTATTTTACGGTCTCTCTTTCTTGTTCGTTATATTCTTTCAGAGGTATCAGTGTATTGTTGAGAGTTTTTCTTTCTCTGGACTTTCCCAGGATTTGAGGCTTAATGTAATGAGACTGATTTCACTCTTTCACCTTGTATGTAATTGAGCGGAAGGTCAAGCTCATTCACCTATTCTATCTATTGATACAACTGCAGCTAATTCATTGACTCTTTCACTTCCAACTCTGCGCTCCTGTCCTTTGCTTAACTGATACTAAACTCCTAATTCACATTATCTTTCATTCACTCGGTAAGTAAATGGTATTCTTTCTCCTGAGCCTCTGTCTGAGTCTGAACTCTGGAACCTGAACCTCTCTCTGTCTGAGTTTGAACTCCGTAACCTGTCCAACTCTTCTTGAAGAAGTCAAGATGAAAGATTCTCGTTCACTGTAAGTCAAGACTATCGATTCATTCGACTGATTGAAGGAGGTGTAAAGCTGCTTCTTCCCTTTCAGATTCTATAGCTACTTAATTTATCCTGAACTACTGAAGGCACTCACCTTCTTTCTTGAACAAGTAACGACGAAAGAGAAAGCTAGCTACTGAACCTTCTTTCACTGCCTACTTACACTTCCAACTCTCTACTGCCTACTTTCACTTCCTACTGCTTACACTTCCTCCCTCTCGCTACTCTGACATTACACTTCCCTCTCCCTACTTTGACATTACACTTCTAACTCCCTACTCATTACATTAAGCGATATTCATTCATTCTCTGACGAGAACCTATTTACTTTTACTTGACTTACCTTCAATCCTGTAAGTAACCTTAACCTGACGAGCAAGCAAGACAACAACAAGATTATGAATTAGAGGAAGGTCAGTCAAGTCCTCTCTCTCCTGTAAAGCCGAAAGCAAGACAAAAACAACAAGATTATGAATTAGAGGAAAGAAGCTCAAGCTCAAGCTCAAGCTGCTCATTAACCTCTAGCAAGACAACAACAACAAGATTTATTACAGGAAAGAAGGTCAAGTCAAGTCCTCTCCTGACGAGCAAGCAAGACAACAACATGAATTACATACAGGAAGGTCAAGCTAACATCTCTAACGTGACGAGAAAGCAAGACAAAGAACAAGATTCACATTACAAAAAAGGGAAGCTCATTCACTCACCTGACGAGCAACCAAGACAACAACAAAGAAAAAGATTTATTATAAGAAAGAAAGGTAAACTCATTCAACTCTAAAGCAAGACAAAGAACAAGATGAATTACAGAAAGCTCAAGCTAACCTGACGTCCGAGAAGAATATAATCTTGTAAGTCTCTTCCTAAGAAAGCTGCCTCGTACGTCTCTTCCTAAGAACTGAAAGCCCCCTCTCCCTTTGGTCTCGTGGTTGAACCTCTTCGCCCGTAGGGTCTCACAATTCCATTGCCTCTCTCTAAATAGAAAGCCTTGCCAACTATAAGAAATAAATAGTTGTGGCTATTATTAGAGAAAGAGCTTTGTTCCTTGACTTCTTTGCTCAGTCAAGCTTCCTTGTTCCTTAGTGTAGTCTCGATCCATAGTTTCAGACTCCGTTCCGTTCCAACTAGCCTACCTAGTCTATATCCACAATTGACGTGACTCCGTACCGATGCCTTTGCCTTTCCCTTTCTTTGTAGATGGCTAAGTGACTTCGTAACCTTAACGTACTTTCGTACTTTTTGACTATATCATACTGCCAATATCATAGTCCTTTCTTTTGTCTGGCTTTCGTCCCTTGGCCTCCTTCCTGACTTTTCAGAGAGGCCCTTTACGACTATAAAGAAGAGTGGGCTGGCTGTTCCCCTTTGTCAACTTAGCTACTTAATACTCAATACTAAAGTCAAGGCGTCATTCTGTCTGAGCTGTAAGGAGGCAAGCAAATTCAGGGGGAGGCATTAGGGGCCAACTACAAGAAGCAAAGCTTCATAGACTCGACAAGTCGCTTATAGAATGCCGACTACTATACTAAGTGTTCAGACTTTCCACTTCATTGAAGAAGGGAGGGAAGCGAGGCTTAGCGAGCTTTCTGCCGTCCGACCACTACATAAGCTGTTAGGATCGCACAACAACGCACACGCTCGATCTAAATGATCACAAAGAAAAGGATAGAGAGAATTGCAAGGAGAACTCTAGCTAAAAGGATTTTTTTATTGATGACTTCAGGTATGTACAACAATAGAGAGTATAGAGAATAGAAAGTACATCTCAAAGCTTTACTGGACGGGATATATATATGGTTCAGTCTACTAAATATAGCTTTACCAAATTTAACCATCTACTATATATAGCTATGTACCATATATAGCTTTACCGGATATAGCTTTACCATATATGGCTTTACCAAATATAGCTTTACCGGATATAGCCGTTGACCAAGCTATAAATACAGGGAGCAGACTCCATAACTCAACAATTCTCCCACTTGGAGACTGATCCTACACCATACAAATTAGAGCTTTGCATAGCTTTAATTTTCCAACATCAACACATTTTGTCAACATGTCTGCTGGATTCTTTGCACCCTCTATCTTCTCCAAACACATATCGCCTTCTTCCACTAACCTGCGAGTGAAATGGTACCGTCTTCTAATGTGTTTTGTCCTTGAATGATAGACTGGGTTTTTCACCAACTGTATGGCACTCTGACTATCTGTATAAAGGATCTTCTTGCACTGCTTCCGGCCTAATTCTTCTAGATAGTCTGTCATCCATATCATCTCCTTTCCAGCTTCAGCTATGGCCACGTACTCAGTTTCAGTAGATGAAAGAGCAACGCATTTCTGGAGCTTGGACATCCAACTCACTGCTGTTCCATCTATAGTGTAGATATACCCAGATGTGCTCTTGCTGGAGTCTACATCTCCACTCAGATCAGCATCCACAAAACCTTGCAGAACTACTTTGCCATTGCCATAACAAAGTGTAGTATTGGATGTACCTTTCAGATATCTCAGAAGCCACTTCACAGCTTCCCAACGTTCCTTCCCTGGATTTGCCATGTACTTGCTAACAACTCCCACTGCATGTGTTATGTCAGGTCTAGTGCAGACCATAGCATACATCAAACTCCAAACTGCAGAAGCGTACGGAACTGATGCCATGTGCTCATGTTCCTCAACTGTCTTGGGAGATTGCCCCTTTGACAATTTAATATGATTTGCCTAGGGGGTAGTCCTGGGTTTAGCATTATTCATCTTGAATTTGGACAACACCTTCTCAATGTACTGCTCTTGCGATAGATTTAATGTGCTAGCAGATCTATCTCGAGAAATCCTCATCCCAAGGATCTGCTTCGCTGCACCTAAATCTTTCATCTCAAATACTGAAGACAAGCTTGCCTTCAGGTGGTTTATCTCCCTCATACTTGATCCAGCAATTAGTATATCATCTACATACAGAAGTAGAAACACATAAGAATCAGTGTATTTCTTGAGGTAGCAACACTGATCCTTTTCACTTCTGTGGAAACCACTCTTGCTCATGAAGGAGTCAAACTTCTTGTACCATTGTCTCGGTGCTTGTTTCAGTCCATACAAGCTCTTATTGAGCTTACACACCATGTGCTCCTTGCCTGGAGATGCAAATCCTTCGGGTTGTTGCATATAGATCTCCTCATCTAGATCTCCATGTAAAAATGTCGTTTTTACATCCATTTGCTCAAGGTGCAAATTCTCTGATGCAACAATACTCAGTAGAATTCGGATAGTAGTTAATTTCACAGCTAGAGAAAAGATCTCAGCATAATCAATGCCTTTTCTTTGTGAATATCCTTTAACTACTAATCGAGCCTTAAACCTCCTTCTGCCATCTGGTTCAACCTTGATTTTGAACACCCATTTGTTCAACAGAGCTCTCTTTCCTGTAGGCAACTCAGTCAGCACCCACGTATTATTCCTTTCAAGTGAGCTCATCTCATCATCCATGGCTTGCTCCCACTTGGTTGAATCTTCCACTTGTAGGGCCTCATCAAAGGACTCTGGTTCTCCTTCGTCAGTCAGCAATAGATAATGTAATGAGGTTGAATATCTATCTGGTGCTCTGGTAGTTCTGGATGATCTTCTCAACACCTGCTCAGGTGCAACTTGCTCCACGTCTAGTTCTTCAGCAATAGGATCAAGAGTTTCTTGAGCTTCTGTTGTACCATCACGGTGTGAATTTTCTTGCCACTCAAGTTCAACTCCCACTTGCTTCATAGTCTCAGAGTTTATCTTCTCTCTGTCCTTGTACATGACATTTTCATCAAAGGTCACATCACAGTGTCTTAGGATCTTCCTATTTTTCTCATCCCAAAACCTGTACCCGAACATGTCAGAGCCATAGCCTATGAAATAGCATTTCACAGCCTTAGCATCAAGCTTATCTCTCTTCTCTGGATCAACATGAACATACGCAGTACAGCCAAAGGTTCTCAAGTGAGAGTACTTGAGTTCTTTTCCTGTCCGTACTTCTTCGGGCAATTTGAACTTCAAGGGTACTGACGGCCCTCTATTAATCAAATATGCTGCTGTGTTCACAACATCAGCCCAGAATGTCTTTGGCAATCCAGAATGAATCCTCATGCTTCTTGCTCGCTCATTCAAGGTTCTGTTCATCCTTTCTGCAATACCATTTTGTCTTGCCTTACCGGGAATTGTTCTTATTAATCTAATTCCCTCAGCTGCACAAAATGTTATTAACTCTGATTTGTTGTACTCTCCTCCATTGTCAGACCTCAGGCATTTGATCTTCAAGCCGGTCTGATTTTCAACTTCAGCTTTCCACTTCTTGAAGGTGGTAAACACATCTGACTTGTGTTTCAGAAAGTAAACCCGTACCTTCCTGCTGAAGTCATCGATGAAGGTGACGTAGTACCTTGATCCACCAAGTGATGAAATTGGAGATGGTTCCCAGACGTCTATATGGACCATTTTCAACCGCACTTTCTTCGGTTCTCTGGCAGCCTTTGTGAAACTAACTCGTTTCTGTTTGCCCATAACGCAGCTCTCACAAAGACCCATATCAACAGATTTTAAGCCTTCTAAAGCTCCTTTCACAGTCAGCATCTTCATTCCTTTGACGCTCATATGTCCAAGTCTATTGTGCCATAGACTTGAATTGGAAGCACTCTCAGCAGCAGCAGTCATGTTTATACACTCTACAGTAGTGTATAAGGTTCCAGATTTTGTGCCACGCGCAACAACCATGGCGCCCTTCACAATCTTCCAGGAACTCTTTCCAAACTCTGCTGCATAGCCTGTGCTATCCAACTGGCCAATAGAGATCAGGTTCTTCTTGAGACCAGGAATGTATCTGACATCTTGTAATGTCCATTGATTTCCTGCTGGAGTTTGTATGGAGACATCTCCCTTTCCTTCAATCTCCAAGGTTTTGTTGTCGGCAAGATACACCTTCCCGAAATTTCCTGATTTGAAATTTTGAAACAATTCCTTACTTGGAGACGAATGGAACGATGCACCTGAATCCAAAATCCAGGATTCAGCTGGGCTATCCACACTAAGGATTAAAACGTCCTCAGCATCTTCTGTTGTGTATATAGAATCATCATCATCTTCAGATTTATGATTCTGCTTCTTCTTTAGCTTTGTACAATCTGTCCGAAAGTGTCCTTTTCCCCCACAGCTCCAACACGTTACGTTGGGTTTGTTTGGAGATTTTCCCCGGTTCTTTGATTTTGAACGCCCATGTTTGTTTGAGCTCTTTGATTTGCTTCTTCCCCTTCGATCAACACTGAGAGCATTGCCTGATGAATCTCCAGTTTCCCGTTTGCGAATACTTTCGCTGAGAACTACATCTCGAATTTCATCAAACTTCAGTTTATCAGATCATCGGGAACTGCTGATTGCGGCAACAACAGTATCCCATGACTCGGGTAAGGATGACATCAAAATCAACGCTTTAATTTCATCTTCGAAATTAATTTCCACCGAACCCAGTTGACTTATGATCATATTGAATTCATTTATATGATCCGCAACACGTCCACCTTCAGACATCTGTAGATTGAACAATCTACGCATCAAATACACCTTGTTCATAGCCGACGTTTTTTCATACATATTTGACAGCGCCTTCATCAGATCTGACGTTGTCTTCTCCTTGATGATGTTAAACGCCACGTTTCTGGATAGCGTCAACCGGATCATCCCTAAGGCTTGTCGATCCTTGAGCTTCCACTGTTCCGTGGTCATGGTATCCGGCTTCACCCCCAACAGAGGTTCGTGAAGATCTTTCTGGTACAGATAATCTTCAATCTGTATCTTCCAGAAACCGAAATCGGATCCATCGAACTTCTCAATTCCAATCTTTGAACTTTCCATCTTCACAGATCGTGGTGAATTTTGCCTTGATCTGATACCAGTTGTTAGGATCGCACAACAACGCACACGCTTGATCTAGATGATCACAAAGAAAAGGATAGAGAGAATTCCAAGGAGAGTACAGAGACTTTTTATTGATGACTTCAGGTATGTACAACAAGAGAGAGTACAGAGAATAGAAAGTACATCTCAAAGCTTTACTGGATGGGATATATATATGGTTCAGTCTACTAAATATAGCTTTACCAGATTTAACCATCTACTATATATAACTATGTACCATATATAGCTTTACCGGATATAGCTTTACCATATATGGCTTTACCAAATATAGCTTTACCGGATATAGCCGTTGACCAAGCTATAAATACAAGGAGCAGACTCCATAACTCAACATAAGCCACTGGGGGAGAAAGCTCTTTGAGCTCCCCTTCATTCGTTGCTAAGCCAAGGTCCCAGGTCTCCGAGTCAGCCCGCGCTTTTTCGAAGAATCCTACACCCATGGGCATACGGCCTGGCAGGCCTTCCCTTTCCGCCGGAGCTTCATGGGCGTTGCCCCGTTCCCCAATCAGATAGATGTTTGGATGTGAGCTATACTCCGTGAGGAGCCAAACGGGCGTATGGCCTTCTTGCCATTTGACCTCTCTTCCCGTGTGACTAGAAATGCTCAATGACAACCTCTCAATTGTCACCGCCTGGCCTCTCTCTCTTGCTACCACGGTAGCCCGCCCCTAGTGTGGTCAGCACCAATCGTGTTCGGGTCACGAAGCTTATACTCATTCACATTGGTTCATCCAGCTATGCCCTGGGCCTTTTTCTCTTTCTTCTAACGTCAAAGGTGGCTGGCCATTCGTCAACGCCCAGGAATCCTCTTGACATCTCAGCGGCGGGGTTGGATACCTGCATCCGATCGAAGTTCCATTTTAGCCCTAAGATAAAGGGGAGCTTTTCTAGGTGGGTCGCTTCGCGCAAGACATTGCTTAGGACCAACGGGTCACACGACAGGTGCACGATTGACTTTGCACGCTCCATCCTTCGGCCCTTCGCCTATCGGCTTGGCAGGCAAGCTAGCTGGATCCGTCTCTGGTTTTGATTCGTTATGCTCAGCACCTCCAACAAGCCCGTCAGTCTCTTGCCTGAGCGCTGCTTTACGTTTCATCCTGTGTGCCTAGAGAATGCTATGTGTTCTCCACTTTCGGACCTCGCAATGAGAGAACGTGTTTTTTCCTCTGACTTTCTCTCTCATTCGTGGAGCGAAGAAAGCCGGCTTTGCCCCAGCTACCGCTATCCTTGGGAAACCTAAAGAGCTACCGAAGGAAAGGGATGCAATCTCTCCCTTGGTTTTTTTAGAGGAGAAGGCAGAGAAGAAAACGTCCTTAGCACAAGTTTTTTTGCTTCCTGCGCCCTTACTAGTAAAGGGGCTCTTCGAGCAAGGAGGAATCCATGTAGGAAGGCCGACCACTACATAAGCCGCCATCTGTCCAGGAGAGAAGCAAGCTACCTTTCTTTGATCCACCTTCCCGGGCGTGGAAAAGAACGAAAATAGGCCGCGAATGGTGGTCGTGGTAGGTTTGAGGATCTTACGCGGCGAAGAACTCCTCTATCGTCTTGCATTTCCTCTGGCAGATCCCCTCGATCCATCGTACTGGAGCGATCCGAGAAGAACGATTAGGGTCATATTCTATTCTTTCTACAATGCCCATAGACGAAATGCTTCTTTTCAGATCAATTCTTTGCTGCAATCGCTTCGATCCACCCCCTCGGTGAAAAACCGTAATACGCCCTGAGGAATTCCTACCAGCAGACTTCCCTGTACTCAAAGTGAATTGTCTAAGTGCTCTCCCCACTTGGCTTTGTCTCATTGTCGAGATCATAATCATTCGATTCCGCCCCTCTCCTTTACAGTCTTCTTAGCTTCGCGCGTTCGCCTCTACAACTGGGTCTCCCCGCTTCGCTCCTCTCCTTTCCAGTCAAGCCGCTTTGCTCCTCTCCCTCTCGGTCTTCACCGCTTCGCTCGTTCGCCTCGTAAACTCGGTCTCACCGCTTCGCTCCTCTCCTTTGCAGTCTTCTTAGCTTCGCTCGTTCGCCTCTACACCTCGGTCTCACCGCTTCGCTCCTCTCCCTCTCGGTCTCCCCGCTTCGCTCCTCTCCCTCTCGGTCTCCCCGCTTCGCTCCTCTCCTTTCCAGTCTCTTAGCTTCGCGCCTCTTCTCGTGGAGCTTCTTCGCCCCTACTCTTATAAAGGCAGGCTAGCTCCTACTCCTTCTTTCTTCTCCTTCATCGTCGTTGGTCCTTTTGACATCACATTCTCGGCTGCCTCCAGTCCGGCGGTAGGAAAGAAACCTGTAGCCAGTGACTAGTTCCGCTATGGAGCTACGTGTTCTGTTTACGCGCTACTAAGCACAGACTCTCTTTCTCAAGTGAGATCGCCACTGGAAGAAAAGGGAAGGATCACTCCTAAATGCAGCCTTTTATATATATACATATACGATACCAACGCAACCCTGCCTCCCTCGCTGTCAAAACTCTCCTCTCCAGTGAGACCAGCCACCTCCTTTCCTTCAACTAATTCAAGTGATTCCGTCAGTAGGAAATCTCACTAAACATTAGAGTATATATACTGAAAAAAAAACAATGCTAAATCTCAAGTCCAATATAGATATACAACGAATATTCGTCCACTTACTAATCAGAAAAGAAAGTGGCTTTTAAAGTGAGAAAAGGCTCAACCGATGACCGGTTCAATTAGCCGCCTTTGGGCGATGGCCAAGCTCTTACTTAAAGAGAAAAATCGTCACTTCTGTAATACTCAATGATGAATGACTTTTTTCAGTCAAATGAATGACTTGCTTCTTCCGTTTTCTTGCCTGCGCTAACGCCCCGCTACTATACTGGAATATATAAAGGAAGGCCTTACCCGGACCAATGGTTCCTAGACTCGGAGTCAAATTCTTGAGTCCTAAGGCCCTATGCCTAGGTGTTGACTCTAAACCCCCTTTTCTCCTCTTTTGATAGGACTTTGTGGCCTCGTGATGATGTGGCAAGCGGTGCCAAACAAAATGCGGGAGCTACTGCTGGCGACTCCACTGGGGAATAACAGCCTCAAATCTATGCTATGGTTTTTGGCTTCTCACTTGACTTGAAAATGAACTAACCCTTCTTGTTTCCTTTGTTCAAAATAGAATATGTAGAAACTTAGGGGGCACCTATTTGAAATAAGCACACACCACCTCACTACACCTAAGCATGCATTTGCATCTTGCATATAGTCCAGAAATAGGAAAACCCGGGGGGAAGTATTGGTTGCTACGGGCAAGGGAGCCGAGTCATACCATCCCAGAAACCCACCACCAGCTGCCAAGTACTCCTCTTAGGAGGGTATACCAAAGTGGGAGTGCATAGTACCGTTTGACCAGTCCTACGTCCTAGGGATGAAGGGCTGGGAGGTCTCTTTTTCAGCCCTCATTGCAGTGGGAACCTTTACTTGTCCTACGTTAGCTTAAATTCTATCATTACACGTGGCCATAGAACAGAACTACATTTGAACACCCAGTAGGATGCACCTGAGCACTAAGCAAGACTATGAGATAGGTGATTCTCTTTTTTCACATCATTCCATCCCGCAAGAAAGTTCCCCTTGAACCGTCCTAGGTCCGCCCATCTCGCCGACTGGTTCGTGTAGAAGAAGTTAGACCCCCGAATTCTGAATCTCCCATTGTAGCTACTATGTCAGATGAACCCGAAATCCCGGTTCTGCCTGAACCAACCACTTTCGACTCAAGGCTCTGTTGGCCAAAAAGGAATAGGAATGAATAAACCGGGCCATCAATAAGTCAGCTCCTTCTACTGCACCTCAAGCACCTCTGGTTTAGGTCTTTGATGATTGTGACCAATATGCTTCAGACTCTCCCGACCCAGGACAACCTTTTTCATTTAACAGGCCACAACCCTTCCTTCCCCTAAAGCCAGAACAGAAATGTCAAAATGGTTGAAAGAACAAGGGGAGCAGCTAGCCAAGTTAGAGGAAGAGTTGCAGAAAGTCAAGGTTCGTCAGACCATGGGCTCAACATGACCATTTTTACAGAGGCAAAATCTCCAGAAAAGCGATGCCTGGCATAGACAAATACGATGGAATTGGTTGTCCTAAGACTCATCCGCAGCAGTTTTTCTCAAATGTAGGTTCTATGAGGCTCACTCAGAAGGCAGATGGCCAAAATCTTTCCTAGAATTCTTAGTGGCTGGGCGATGGTTGTCACAGATTGACAAATCTACCCTGAAATCTTGGGATGACATCGACAATGCTGAAAGAATAGAAAATGAGAACACCCCGATGAAAGTAACCAGAAGAGGGCTGGAAATGACTCGCCAGCGACCAAATGAAAGATTCCCAGATTTCCTGGCCCGTTGGCCAAAGCTGCCCAAGTGATCGATATCTCCTCCCAGAAAAGGAAAAAGTGCGGATAATGGTAACATGAGTAGGCAATACCATGACTCTTTTTATTTCCAAGCGACGCCCATTTATGACTCTTTGATGGAACCACTCGTATTGAAATGATATCCACAATGTGACTCACATGGATCACAGGTCAAAAAGGCGGATCAAAAAAGGAAAGAAGATAGCCGCCCTGGGAGGAAGAAGCAAGAACAGCGAAGTCAATGTCTTGTCGGAAAGCCAAAGACACCCAGGACTTGAACTTCATTCGGCATAACTCTCAGGCGCACTTTGGAAAAGCTGAAGAAGAATGGTGTACTCACGCCTCTTCCCCCATCTCCGCCACCAGCTCATTTGACTCCTTCCTTTTTCAAGCGGACATCCGCCCAGGAAAAAGAAATTGATAGAGGGTACAAAGCTAATACCTACTGCAAATACCATCTGACAAATGGCCATAAATAAGACTGACCCGGTGTTTAAGGCTGAAACATGACATCCAAGACCTTATTAATTCAGGGAAAGGGAAAATGGAGCCAGGGCAAACCGTCCCAATCTAACTACCAATTATCTACCCACTCATGCTGTACCTCTTCCTGCCAATATAAACATGATCGAGCCGCCATTGTCGAGTTGGGATCCCAACCTCCTTATCACGCCAGCTGGAGAAAAGAGGGAAACGGATGGTAGAGACATGAGACGAAAATATACCAACCCCCGAGCATTACTCCCTGAATGCCCTGCAAGTGATTCATCATCCTTTACGTTTGCTCAACTTCCTTCAACCCTTTGATGAAAGCCCTAGTTGCTCGAACCCTACAGACCTCAAACCCCTCCCCGCATGCATCTTTGTGGATGGACTCCTAAGAGCTGGATCAATACGGCACCAATGATGATATGGATTTTCTGATACATGAGGAGCCCAATGCTTAACCCGTGGGGAAAAAGTATTCAAGCCTGCGCTGAGATCTTTCTGATAACCCAACGGCGGATACTGAGGCCAAAAAGGAATCCCAAGTGATGTCAGAAGATAATGAAGTAATTAATCTCAATTGAATCAGACTCAGGCGAACATTTCCATATGGGTCCTACTCATGGCATCTAAGAGCCACCGTGATCCTATCCTATCTATTCCGACTCCCTTGCAGGCATGAAAACAGCTCGAGTCTCATCTCTCTAATCATGGAATCTGACCTATCCTATCCCTACCTAATCTCTTTTGTCAATCAACCTTCCCTGGATTGAAAGAACTTTCCAAGAAATTGGCTGACTGACTTTTCCTTTCTCTTCTTTTTCGGGAGAATTTATAAGGAGAATGCCGCTGCTCGAAACAAGGGACAAAAACTAAATCACAAGCTTCTGATAAAAATCGAGGAAGAAAAGGCGAAGCATTCTCTTGGTTTCCCAACCTTCTGCGCAATCTCGAATGGAACTTTGTTTTTCAGAATCGCCTGTGGTAACAATGAATTAGAGTTTTTCTCGTGCGTGCGCGTTGGAAGAGGTCTTTCTTTTTTGTTTTCCAAATTCTCAACTGGTCTCAAACAACGAATGACTAATTTCAATTCGAAGCACTTTTGAGTGTGCGCTTTGGAATCTTTTGAAAAAGCTCGTCGATTCTACCGTGAAAGTGGGACTACAGCCCGAACAGGGGAGGGGAGGCGAGAACATGGCCGTCGGAATCAAATAACAGTTACATCCACGACTCATTAGGAGGACCTCAAAGAGCCCGTGACTGGCCAAATAAGAAAAGACCCCTGACTCTCAGGATTAACCAGAAGAGAAGGAAGGCCACAAACAAGACTTTTTGGGGATAATGAAGAGGAAAGGTGCGAAGCAAGCAGTGAGAACGAGTTCACCTACTTCCTGAAATAAGGGAAGGGAAAGAAAGATAGAAGAGAGAGTTGAGGATTGACAGTTTCATTACCTCTCACCCAAAAGACCTCGATTTTATCCCTAAAAATACGGGATAGATAGGAGAATTCTAGTTTTTTGAGTTTTTACAGGAGAGTGAAAGAGTGAAATCAAGGAAAATAGCCCCAAAAATACGGGGGGGGGGGGGATAGCTTTTTATCCCCAAAAATAGGGTAAAGCATCGATTTGATCCCGAAAAATAGGGTAAAGATACACTTTTCTCCCTTAAAATAGGGTAAAGATACACTTTGATCCCTCAAAATACGGGGGGGGGGGGGGGGGGATAGAATGAAATTTATTTCAGGAGCTTTTGTTAGGGAAAAACCTCTGACGAACTTTGACAGTTATATGGGGATAGAATTTGAGAATTCTTGGTCCTTAAGAGTGAAAGAAGGAATCGGAGAAGGAATAAGTAGTCTTGACTTGAAAGACTTTCAGGTTCAGTAGTTCCGGAGTTTACCTCTTTCCTGAGTGTGAAGGAGAATGAAGAGAGAGAGAGTGAAGACTTTCAACACTTGAAGGGGAAGAGAAAGAGAAAGAAGGAATCTTTCGGATTTACTTACAGTTAAGTCGAATTGATTCTTCGATAGTCTTTCCTAACAGTGAACGATCATTCATAAGGAGTGTTTACAGGATAACGAATGTTTAGTTGAGTCTTGACTTTCAACACTAAAAATGAATGAATGAATTACCTTTACTAGATTTGATCCCTAAAAATAAGGGAGAGATAGAAGGAATCTTTCGTCTTTCCTTACAGTTCTGTCTCATTGATTCTTCGATAGTCTTTCCTGTTTCTTCTTCTTCTTTCTTCTTTCCTGTTTCATTCTTTCTTGTCTTGCTTTCGGCTTTCTCTTTGTCTTTTACCGACTGACTCTCAAGATTAACCAGAAGAGAAGGAAGGCCACAAACAAGACTTTTTGGGGATAATTCAGAGTTCTCGCTTTTCTGTGGAATAAAATGAGGAAGAAAACAGGTCTCACTTACAACCCCATTTTGGAAGAAGAACTCAGAGAGGTAACTAAGCCAAGATGAGAATGTGACGAGAAAATACCGAATACTGACGAGAAGAATGCTACTAGAAAGACAGAACTGATGAAGAATGTAAAGACCAAGATAGATGATCATGATCCACCCAAAAGAAAATGACAGATAACCACTAAAAGACGAAAAGCTTATCTCAATGCCCCTTCAGATAGGTGTTCTACCCTAGAGAAAGGATTTCTTGGTTAAGAGTATAATGCTCGACACTATCACGAGCAGGAATCGAACCTGCACCTTTGTAACCTAAAGGATGGCCAGCAAACTTCCTTTTTGATATTCATATCGCGACTTGGTAACCCGGTTCCGTAGTAAGGAGTACAGTACGTCCGGGGGAGCATTATACTGACGACCTCCAAAGAGACGATCTTTTCTTTCCTCCGAAATAGGAGTACTGAAGACCGTGGCAGAACACTTTGTTCATCATAGCAACGAGATCAAATCAGTCTATACCAAGAGGGTTCTCGTGTCCTCCGACATAAGGTGCGTGTATTCACTCACGCTGAAACTCAAACAGAACCTCAAACTCCAACTGAAAGAAAAGCATTTCTCAATGTCGTATAACTTTCACACCAACTTTCGTTGATAAATAAGACCCCACAACCCAAAATCACATCATATAAAATCAGTATCTTTTTTAGCAATCGCTTTGAATTAGAATCTGCCCATCCTCATTGATGTGAATGAGGCCCACAGAGAATGGGATGGGTTCACCTCCCCTAAGAGCACGTTCTATGGCTGGCTGGAGCCATAAAGCTTTATTATGTTACCAAAAATGGGGATAAGGATTGAATCTTGTAAGCGAGCATAGTTCTGTTTAGGCAAGAGTTTTGACTTTCTCAAAAAGTCTAGATCTGGGGAAGGTGATAGCAGAATTCGAGCAATTCCGTCGAAGAAGTGCTTCCACACCCCTCCACTCTTGGATTGTTGAGTGGTAATGAGACTGGGAATCCAATCCTTTCTCTTTATATAAAGAAGATTTGCAAAAATAGGAAGATCTACCCAATTCATCAATTAAGATAGCACCGTCAGCACAAATAACCACATGGTCCTCTGTGTTAGAGGGTTCGACAGAAAAGGTAGGTGTCGAATTCGACCCGGGGGAATCTCCATATTCTATAACTAAGCGTAGTGGTAAAAAGTTGTATCTAGCTACTGATATTCATTTTGTAATCCAAGAAGCTCAACTTCCGAGAGATCATAGTCATCGCCATAATTGTGCTTAAAGACGGAGTCAACATCATTGAGTTTCAATACCAAACTATAAAGAAAGAGAACATTTTTTATCATCATCCATTGTTCTATTAATAGAGTAACATCTATTTGTTTGATGTAAGACTAATCTATCTATCATTAGTGGATTCATCCTTAGTTGATTGATTCCTCATTTCTTTCTTCTATAATTTAATCAATATAAACACCATGTGGCGAAACAGACTCGGTAAGCGCAAGAACTAGGATTATTGTGCCTATCATTCATATGTTTTTTTATTAAACACTGGCTTTGGATTTATTTGGAGAGTATCAAAGGTGTTATGTTAAGGGGTAAGTCAGATCTCCCTAACTGTTTGATTGAGTGTCTCCCCGCATGGGCAAGGGCTACTAACAGATGGGTGGCGCACACTTTAGACTAATATGTATCAGAGATCACTTGATTTAAGAATTTGCAGTCTGGGCTTGTCCAAGCAAATGGATGCTTATTCAGTGGCACGGGGGTAAGATAGACCCATAGGGTAAACCAAAAGATGATAGAAAGAACGAGAATGAAGCGTAGGTCTCTGTCTCTGATATACGCATAGTTTAATGCGTTAGTTTCAAGCTCTATATTCTCTCCTTTTTCCGGAATACATCAGCTAGCCCAATCTTCTTATTCAATCTACCTGATAGTGGTAACCGATCACCATTGTAACAACCTAAAATAATGATAATATGTATTTTGTATTTATTTGTTGTGTGTTTGTTAATAATAATAATAATAATAATAATAATAATAATAATAATAATAATAATAATAATAATTAAATAATTAAATAAATAAATAAAAAATGAAATGAAATCGAAGCAGCTGCGTCAAGCAGCTGCTGTAAAGGGGGATGAGGGGCGACGGACATGTAGGCTGGAGGCGTGGGATTGATGAATGGATTAGTAGAGGGTGTGGAAGCGTATTAGGCCTTGATTAGGCTTTAAAAAGGAAGAAAAACGAAGAATAGCAATTAGGGAAAAACCCAGAAAACAGAGGAGGAAAAATTCTGAGAATTCGAGTTTGGTTGCTTAAGATTGGTTGTCAATCGAGGGTAAAGGAAGAGAGGTTGTTGCTGAGGAATCCTTTGAGGAAGGGGATACGGCCACGAGCTGAATCGGGCGGTGATTCGAAGGTAACAAAAAACCCATATCACCGAACCTTTAAATCTGGATATCTTGGTTCATACTGCATAATAAATTATGAAATAGGGCTTGTTAGAACCGTAGTTAGGATATCTATAAAGTTTTAGAAGAAATCAGAACGAAATTTGAGCTGTAGAGATGAAATTTTTGCTTCGGGACACAACGGGTATTAAAGGAAAAGATTGGAAAAAAAATTGCAGGAAGGAGAGGTTGAAGACGAGCGCGTGAAGGACACGCGAGGCGCGTGGGAGGCCGCGAGTGGAAGTGCGATTGTGCGCGGATCAGGCGCGTGGGAAACGAACCCCGACCTTGTGTTGGCGCGTGAGGGAGCGTGAGCAGGTATTTTGGCTCCCGGTTTGTCCCGTTCGACTCCTTTTGACCTGTCCTATCAAAATTGGTCTATACTTATGTTGAATCCGATAAAATATAGGTCTAATAGGAAGGAATTGTGTTGAAATACTATTAAACGTACATTCAAGGGGGAAAAGGAGTTCGAAAACCAAGTAAGTAGCATATCGATCTTTGAACTAGTTCTTAACTTGTTTTACAACATGTGAGTATGTTGTTTACCTTTTTAAGAGCTTAGTATGTTATGATGAGCTTTGATGATATTGAGTGTTTATTGTATATTGTGACTGCTTGCCTGTGATGTAAGCATGATATAAATGATTGCCAGAATGTTCTATGTGTTGAACATGATACATGTATGAAAGCATGCAGTAACTGCGAGTATGTTATGCATGTTAATGGAAAGGTTATGACTCTAGGATATGCTTATTGGTTGTTGAGTTATGACTTATTTATATGAGTATGATAGTCTACTAATTCCCGCGAAGTTCCTGGCCAACGCGCTGTGTGCTAAGTCAGGGAGCATGAGTACTCCTGACCGTTAGTTTATGAGATAAACAGGCCGCCAGAGAAATTAGTAGACGGGCCGTATTTGACCGAGAGCGAGTCTTACATACGAGTCCGAAAATTGTAGATAAGCATATCAAAAGAGAGTCAGTAACCTAAGCTGGAGGTAGCTGAGATACCTCATTAATGAATAGACGACCCTAGTGAGAGAACTAGGAGTCAATGATGAATAAAACTTAAAAACACCTGGAAAGATTAGTTATGAACTCTTGAATGACAAGCTAGCTACTTACTGAGTAATCTAATTACTCGTCAAAATTGTTATAACTTTTCTTTCTAGATTTAGATGATGAAGGCCAACCGAGGACGAGACCAGCGGGCTAGAGACTACTGGGAATCCATGTCTGTGTCTGCTTTGTGTACTTATGCTTTCGCTGTCAAGAATTTACTTCGGTTGTTTTCAGTTTAAATAGCACTGGTTTTAAATGTTTTTGTTTACTGGATGTTTTTTTTTAGAAATATTTTGAGATTATGATTGTGTGTTAGAGTATGTTGTCGTTGTTGATGGTAACTCCTTTTAATCACGTTGACGATGAGCGTGTGTTACAAGTTGGTATCAGAGCCTAGGTTATAGGTTCTATAGACAGTCTAGAATAGACAGTATGGATTCATTTAGTCCAACTCAGCGGTATCTCGCCTCGGTTAGGTAAGTGATGTATGATTAAATTGTATGAAAGAATAGTATGAAAAGTTTAAAAGAATTGATGATGACCACTTAATTATGTGTGTGACAGATATGGTGGTATTTAAGAATTTAGACTCTGGTACGTCCAATGTGGACTCGGGGAATGAGGGGCAGCATGTAGAGGGAACTGCTCCAGCAGAGGCGGTTCCGGAGCCTGCTGCTCAGTCGGCATCTAGAGATCAGCCGACTGTTGTGATTACTTTGGAGGCATTACAATCATTGATTGAGAGCCGAGTAGATCAGGCGGTGCAGAGCCGGGTGGACCAAGCGGTACAGGCAGCCCTTGCTGGTCTTGGAAGCCAGGCGGCTCCAACAGCATTTGTATCAGGCTAGACGACATTAGTGTCTGAAGCACCAAGAGTAGGTGTTCAGACAGTAATACCTCCAACACGGTTGACAGAGCTACCTAGTATAGCTGTGGTGACAGAGGCACCATTGCGGGTAGTAACTTATGGTCGACGAAGTATGACAGAGAAGAGTGAGTACATACGAGATTTCATGAAACTTGCCCCGCCAACTTTTGGAGGAAAGGGGACTGATCCTGAGGCAGCTGAATGGTGGTTGGAATGTATGAAACAAAGTTTACATTCTACAACTGCCCAGAGAATCATAAGGTGTTGTGTGCTACATATTTGTTGGAGGGACCAGCCAATTTTTGGTGGAAATCAAAGAAGCAAAAAATGGAGGCTGGTGGAGCCCCAATCACATGGGCGTCCTTCAGACATGAGTTTTGTGAGAAATACTATCCTGCTCTAGCGAGATTGCGAAATCGAAAAGCCTTTATGCAATTGGAACAGGGTAATAGGTCAGTAGAGGAGTATGAGGCGGAATTCACACGATTATCCAGATTTGTTCCTCTTATGGTTGCTACCGAGGAAGAGAAGATGGATCTCTTTATTCAGGGTTTGAGGCAAGAGATACAGGGATCCGTGTCTGCCCATGCTTCTCAAGATTTTGTTTACGGCTTATAATGCTGCGGTGAAATTAGATGCTAGCACCCCGAGGAGTAATCAGGGTTCTAGCAGTCAGGTGCGACCAAGTGGTAAACGAAAATTTATTCAAATATCTTCGGGTTCGCAATAGCAGACGGTACCGCAATGAGTTGATCGTCGACATTACTCAGGTGAAGGGAGGGCAGGTTGTAGTAAGTGTGGGTTAACTCATGTGGGATCTTGTAATGCTGTAGACAAGATATGTTATAACTGTGGTAAGACTGGTCATCTCGCCAGAGTATGTCGTAGTGCAAAGAATCCTAACGTGATGCGCCACGAGCGATCTGCTCCAGGTGGAGGAGAGGGTCAGTCGAGTGCCGGGGGACAGCCTCAGGCTCGAGGTAAAGCCTTTGCCACGACAAGCAAGGCAGCGGGGGATGCCAGCACGGTGGTGACAGGTACTTTACCCATATATGGCTATTTTGCTTATACTGTATTTGATTCTGGCTCGACGCATTCTTTTATATCATCATCGTTTGTTTGTCAAGCCCGACTTGAAGTAGAGCCTTTAGGTTATGAGGTTTTAGTTTCTACACCTTCAGGAGTCATATTGATGACCCGTGAAAAGGTGAAACTGAATAAAGTAGAAGTATCCGGCCAACCATTAGACGTGTTGTTAATGGTGCTAGATATGTATGATTATGATATTATTTTGGGCATGGATTGGCTATCTGCTCATCATGCCAGTATCGATTGTTATAAGAAGGAGATAGTTTTTCACCCCTCGATGGGAAAGAGCTTCCGGTTTCAGGGTACGAAGCTGGGAAGTGTTCCCAAGACGATTACTGCTTTGAAGGCTAGGAAGTTGATTGGTCATGGTGCTGTGGCATTCCTGGCTAGTGTTGTAGAAGTGGGACGAGTGGATACAGATGTATCAATTGTACCTGTGGTAAATAAATTCCTGGATGTTTTCCCTGATGAGTTACCTGGTTTACCACCAGAGCGGGAAGTCAACTTTGGTATTGAACTAGAACCAGGGACGACACCTATCTCTAAAGCTCCTTATAGGATGGCCCCCGCAGAATTGAAAGAGTTGAAGTTGCAATTACAAGAGTTGTTGAACCAGGGATTCATACGACCTAGTGTGTCACCGTTGGGAGCTCCAGTTTTGTTTGTGAAAAAGAAGGACGGTACACTCCGTCTCTGTATTGACTATAGGGAGCTGAATAAGGTGACCATTAAAAAGAAGTATCCCTTGCCGCGAATTGATGACTTGTTTGACCAGCTTCAAGGGGCAGCGGTATTTTCGAAGATTGATCTTCGTTCTGGTTATCACCAGATAAGAGTCAAAGAAGATGACATACCGAAGACGGCTTTTCGTACTCGGTATGGGCATTATGAGTTTGTCGTGATGTCCTTTGGCTTGACTAATGCCCCTGCAGTGTTTATGGAGCTGATGAATCAGGTATTCCAGGATTTTCTGGATTCTTTTGTCATTGTGTTCATTGATGATATCTTGGTTTATTCCAAGAAAAACGATGAACATGCAGAACATTTGAGGAAGATTTTGTTGGTTCTGCGTAAACAAAGATTGTATGCCAAGTTCTCAAAATGTGAGTTTTGGCTTCAAAAGGTAGTATTCCTTGGTCATGTGGTATTCAAGGATGGTATAACTATTGATCCAGCAAAGGTGGAGGCAGTTATAGGTTGGGCTCGACCAACTACAGTTACTGAGGTGAGAAGTTTTCTTGGTTTAGCCGGATATTACAGGCGCTTTATTAAAGACTTCGCAAGGATTGCCGCACCACTAACTCAGTTAACCCGAAAAGAAAAGAAATTTGATTGGAATCGAGCTTGTGAAAGTAGTTTCCAGGAACTCAAGGAAAGACTAGCGTCAGCCCCAGTGCTTATTGTACCTGACGGTACTCGGAACCTAGTAATTTATAGTGATGCCTCTAAGCATGGGTTGGGGTGCGTACTTATGCAAAACGGGAGAGTTATTGCTTATGCCTCTCGGCAATTGAAGGATTATGAACGCAATTACCCAACTCATGATTTAGAGTTAGCTGCTGTGGTGTTTGCTTTGAAGATATGGAGACATTATCTGTACGGTGAGAGGATACAAGTATATACGGATCATAAGAGTCTTAAATATCTGTTCACCCAGAAAGAGCTCAACATGAGGCAACGTCGATGGTTGGAGTTGGTAAAAGATTATGATGTGGAGATCCTACATCATCCTGGTAAAGCTAATGTGGTAGCTGATGCCTTGAGTCGTAAGACAGCTCACTCATCTACAATGCTAACGAGACAACACAACATTCAGATGGAGTTTGAACGAGCTCAGATAGCTGTGTTGGTCAGAAAAGCGGCAGCTCAGCTAGCTCTTATGACTATTTGTCCGACGTTGCAGGAACAAATTATTCAGGGTCAGCAGAGGTACCCTTATTTTTCAAAAGTTGTGAGGCAACTTGAGACTGAACAAATCAAGGATTTCTTGATAACGGGTGATGGATGTTTGAAGTGGCAGAACCGAACTTGTGTGCCAAACGATGTAGAGATCAAGAGGAAGATTCTATCTGAGGCGCATGAGTCTCCCTATACTATGCATCCAGGTGCCACAAAGATGTATCAGGATTTGAAAACATGCTTTTGGTGGCCTGGGATGAAGAAAGATGTTGCTGAATGTGTGAGTAGGTGTTTAACTTGTCAACAAGTTAAGGCACCTAGACAGAAACCAATCAATATCGGTCGTATTTCTTTATCAAGAGGACGGGACGTGTTAAAGCAATCAATATCATAGATCTCAAGTTAGATAAAAAATGTGTTATTTCATTTCATAGGGGCGTAATGATACCTTACTCAAAATCAGGAATTAGTGTAATATGCCTGAAAGAAGAGTAGCGAGGCAGACATGGGCACGTGCGGGGAGGCTAGGGTAGGTAGGTAAGCTCACATAAGGGTCTGAGCTCATATGTCGTACTCCTCTCTCTATCATTGGCATGGCCGACATGGATTCATTCCATTACGTTTTACTCTTCAAAATGAATCTATGGATTCCCGGAGCTGGAGTTGGTTACACACAAATCAACTTTTCTTCGATATCCGAGTTGAGTTGGTCTCACTTTGATTAGTTGCGCTCTTTCTGAGCCTATGGTAGAAGGCATCTTTGCACGCTTTCATATAGAGAGGTCGATAATAGACCTTATTTCACGCCTATAGACTCAATCGAAAAAGAAGGATGGGGATTTACAGACAAATTTCCATTCTGATTTGAGTACTGCGGGAGGGAAAGATCCTGAGCGTCGAACAAGAAAAGTCAGAAAGAAGGGAGGCACATACTGTAATCTTTCTTTGTTGGGTCAGTACATCAGCGAAGCGCTTCCCGTTCGTTCGCTCTTTTTCATTCACATCATTCTTTTGCCAGTTGTTGGTGTCAACATAGGAGGGAGCTCTTCATTTAGGATTGAGTATATCTGGGCATCCTTATTTATTAGTTTAGTCCAAACTCAAAGTTCACAAACTGCAATGATTCCACATGAAAGAGTACGAGATCTTCTTGGGGTTCTCAACATTAAAAGGTTGAAGTTGAATGTTGAGCTCAACCTCTTATTCATTTTTCTAATAAAGAAGGATCTTAGCTTTTCGCATTCTCTTTAAAAGGACTTGATTTTGATTTTTGGGATGAGTGTATGGACGGTAAGTGGCTTCCCGTACTTAGCCGAGGTCAAGATGGTTCGGGGTTCAGGCGCATCGAGCTCAAACTCTTTCTCTGGGTGGGACATGGATCTCGATCTGCCTCCACGGGAAGAAGTAGAAGTTACCGTTGATTGAAGAGGCGAACCCGATATGGATGTGTACGGGGAAAGGGATCCAGCCCGCATTAGGGCGATTGTGGAGGCCCAACTGAAAGAAAGGGTCGCTCAAAGCCAGGACAGGAGGGGTCCTTGAAGAACAGGTCCAGGCCGAAATGCTCCGCCGGGGATTGTCTCGCTCGGATTTCTATTTCCGCATGCGCAGCGCTTTGATCCTGAGAACTTGGAAAAAAAAAGTAGAAATCTTTTTCCCGAGGCTGGTAACGCAGCTTAGGAAAGATGATAGCTCCATAAACTATTAGGTCAAACGCAATATTGAACGCAATCTTCTCTCTTTCATTTTCCAAGAATGCAAAATCAGCTTCTAGCAATATAGTCTCGCCCCACTCTTGATAGTGAAAGAGGGGCCCTAATGGAAGATGGGCTTTTTCTTCTTTGCTTTTTCGGTATGCCACGTAGCGATCAAGGAGCGAAGCTACTCGACGAGAAGGGGAGAGGAGCGAAGCTATGAGCCCGAGGTGTAGAGGCGAATAAGCTCAGGTACTCGACCATAAAGAATAGGGGAGCAAGAGAACATAAATCGAACCTAATATCATGAATATCCTTCGCCCGTTATCTCCTCATCTTCCTATTTATAAGCCACAACTCACTTCGACGTTTCCAATTTCCCATAGAATCTCCGGGGCTTTCCTAGCCACTCTCGTTTTGTTTTTTTATCTTCTTTGTCTGAAAACGGGTTTGATTTGCTTCACCCATGAGAGTTTCTACAGATTCCTCTTTTATTCATCAAAGCTCATCCTAATCTCCGTCGAGATTACTGCCTTAGCCCTGTCCTATCATCTGTATAAGGGGGTTCGTCATTTATTGACGGATTTTGTTTCGTTTCGGAAGAGAGAGAGAAAGACAAATTGATGATGATTGATAGCTCTCTTCTTTCAAGCTTATGCCGTATCAGGCTATTGGCGTTTTATCTGCATCTTCCTGACCAAGACCCAGTAAAGAAGGGGTTCGCTTTGTTTGGGATGAACTCGCAAAGACTCGACCCTGGGACTTTCCTCGTAGAGTGGCGTCTTTTATAAGACTCTACTTTCCTTGAGAAGTGGAACTCAAAGGGAACTCAAAAAAAAGAGTTTGAGCTCGTTTGGCTGACTTTTAGCCCTTTCGATAGGGTGGCTATCCGCATGTGTCCCAAAGTGACGTCCATTTTTTGGTAATGATGATGATGGGTATACTCGAGAGAAAAGTGTGGAATTCGACCTCATACGCGGGGTCATGGACTCCTTTTTCGTTTAGAGGCCTTTCGACATGAAATTCTTTATTGTTGAGCCTGGTGTGGAATCACAAGCATTACACATTCATTGTTGGTCTGGCTGCTGGTCTAGCAATCCCTCCTAGCCGCCGTCGTCAGTGCAGCCTGCCTGTTGAAGACCGAAACGTAAGTAACTCAGTGCTCTATACGGGGGAAATGAAAGCAGAATTCGTTCGGATCCTTCCACCCACATGTTCAATCTTTTTTTTGCGGTTTCCTCAGAGATCTTTATCATTAATGCAACTTTCATTTTGCTCATTCATGGAGTTGTATTTAGTACCTCTAAGAAATATGATTATCCACCGTTAGTCAGTAATGTGGGTTGGCTTGGATTACTTAGTGTTGCGCGGCTAGGAGGGCAGCGCGGGGACGCAGAGGAGCTATTATCGCCAAACTCCCTAACCTAATGTGGCACCGGGTTCGGGCCGCAGGGAACCGTAGCATGGGGGGACCTCTAATCCTTTTGCCGCCGCAAGGCTGGCTAATCGTACGCAGCAGGCTCGAAGACCCCTGGTTCTGGAAGGCACATGAGTCCGAACGCTATGTTGAATGTGCCACCGACACTACATTACATAGGTACCTGTGTAGGTGAGGCATCGGTCGGTCCTAGAAACGGCGGCAGCGGCGCGAGGAGTTTACGACCAGACGTGCTACAACCTAGGGATCACCAGGCAGCTCCTTCCATCTATAGGGATCGGGGGGGCATAGCACAATTCTTCTTGGAGGAGGGGTGTTTGCCCCGGTGACTGATCCTGCCATAATGTACTCCTACCTATAGCACCGGCAAACGAAGTCGAGCATACATACGATGAGCCTCATGCGTGAATAGCCGGGAGGAAAGAAAGGGCGGTAGATGATAATGAAAGAAAAAGGGCGTCTGCACGGTCAGAATGGATGAGCGAAAGGTGCCATGCCATGGAGTGAGGAATACCTCGAGTCTCATGTAAGATAAGAAACAAAACTTCGAGGTGCTGCCTAGGAACTGCGGGACCTTCTCGAACACAGGATAGGCAATTGAGATCTCGAGCTAGCCTATTCGTTATGGGGAATCAATGCTCCGGCCCGAATAGAGCTTACCTCCGGCACCTGGCTTTCTCCTAGCTTAGCTGCGCTTAATAGGCCGTTTGGCTTCCTCTCTGGTGGCCTCCTTACCTTACTACCCACCCTACTACATACACAGCAGGATCAGTCATTGCGATTTCCTCTTCTGTGGATGCACCTGAATATGATCCGGGATGGGAGAGGGAAGAGAAAGACTTTGTTGCGGGCTTTCTCTCGTAAAGCGAAGCCCCAAGACAAGGTACAATTGTTGGGAAGGGTAGATGAGAAGAAAGAGAACCTGGCTAGATTCGGGCTGGTCTTGTGGCCCCCATTCCTAAGCCGAAAAGGTTCGTTCATGCTGTAGGGAGCATCCACACTGAGTGATCGGTCCGCTAGTTCACGCAAATCCGAAGAAGTTATCACAAACGAGCCACATGCAGGGAAACTTGCACGTGTGGTTCTGGTCGGGCTTTCCTGAGGTATCTAATAACCTTGCTTCTGCTCGCCACTGGCGCACCTCTCCTAACTATTGCCCATTTATTCTGGAATAATCTTTTTAGGAGGGACAATTTGACATATTTCTGCCAAATCCTTCTATTATTAAGTACGGCTGGTACCATTTCGATGTGTTTTGATTCTTTCGAACAAGAGAGGTTTGATGCTTTTGAATTCATTGTATTAATTCCACTTTCTACTCGCAGTATGCTCTTTACGATCTCGGCTCATGATTCAATTTCCATGTATTTAGCTATTGAGCCTCAAAGTTTATGTTTTTATGTGATGGAAGCATCCAAAAGAAAGTCTGAATTTTCCACGGAAGTCGGCTCAAAATATTTGATCTTAGGTGCATTTTCCTCTGGAATCTTACTGTTTGGGTACCACCGGACAACTACCGATATCTAAAAATCCCCTTTCTGAGAATATTGGTTGTGATATTGATCTTACGGGGGGAACAAAATCAAAGTACATATATACAACGTCAGACCCTCCATCTAGTTGTCGATATAGGGCGATCGATCTACTTGTCCATAGCCGCCCTGGGGCAGTGTCTCGATCTCCTACATGCGAAATCAGAGGGACTAGTTCCTATGGAGATTCCCCTTGGTCTAATTCCACGCCTTATGACGAAATGGCAGTCGGCGTGGCGTAAAGTGAAGATTGAGGGAAGTAGAGCTAAATTCCCTTCAGGGGTATTCCGAAGGTGTAATCTAGGTAACGAAAAAGGGGCCCGATACTGAAACTAGAGGAGCGAAGACACTCGACTGTAAAGGACAGGAGCGAAGACGCTTTACCTTGTTCAATCAGTCCAGGACGGAAGATGAAAACACCTATTTATTTACCTCTATAAAGAATAAATAGGAGAGAAGCAGCGAGACTGTAAAGGAGAGGACAGTTGGTTCACCAAACCCCGACCCAGCGTCCCACATTCTCCAGGTCCGAAGGGATCCAGTGCCAAACTACCAACTCCTCCCGGAATTGCATTATCGGAGCTGAGCCAGGAATGGCCGTTAGTGGACACCCACCACTTTTCACCGGTTAGAGAGGCCCTCTTTAATACATTAAGAAAAGATGTTCACAGGGGTCAGAAAGACTTGGTCATATGAACTTAGACCACCTACGCGCTGGTAAACGAAAACCACCTCGACTGGATCAGAGTAAACAAGAATGTCGATCAGGCCCCTTGCCTTGAAAGAGAATTCACACTCGGCCACCACACCAGCTTTCCCAAAATCAGGGGAGATCCACTACTTACTGTTCACGGAAACATCCGACCTATACGAGAGTCAAGTCGTCCACGTATCTTTCTGATCTCCTTTCCTTCTATTTATCTTATATTTTTTGCTTTGACTCATTCAAGGTTCAAAATGAATGGGGTTGATGGTGTTGTCTAAAAAAGGGGGAGAGAGGAGTAGGCTCACTTCTGCATTTTTGTTTAGGTTATCGAGATTCTCGTTCCAGTCGAAAGATTCTAGTGGGTGGAACATCTTTCACAATCCCTGGAGAGATAGTTCACTAATAGACCAAGGGATAAGTAATTCGACTCATTCACATCCAGATCATTCATCTTTGGAATCCATATTAGGCAAGGAGACATTGCTTTTGCTAATTCTAATTTCAGGGTGATATCAAATTGGTCTATTTCCGGCATCATATCCATAGCGCATTCATCTTAGAAGCTCCAGCCTCAAGGTCACGGTCGATATCGTCACTATCATCAATATCGCCACTATCATCAATAATCAAACCCTTAGGCTAGGCTTGTTATCCAGGAACTTGTTCAGAAATACCTGTAATGAAAGGAAGATAGGAGTTTGTCGCTAGGTATTTGACCAAATAGGATGGAACGTCCAGTTCCTATAGAACCTATCACTAAAATACCCCCGGGGATAGGGCTAAGCGGAGGGAAAAGGGTTTTCCATGAGATGGGAAATTCAAACAAACAAACTATTAGCCACACACGAGGTTTGTGAATAAGTGATTGTCTGATAATGAGCAAGGAATGTCCGTCTTTCTGCTAAAGATGAATGTCCACTAAGTCTCGTAAGTCAATTACTCCCGGTTGTTCAGTCATTTGATAACCAGAGTCGTTCTTTGAGAAATTCTCACTATGAGTCAGAATCAATAGAATTTGATCAATCCTTTTTTCTGTCGTTAAGGTGGAGAACTGAACCAAGAATTCTCTTTCTTTCTCGTCAATCCAATAACTGTTCACATTTCTTCTTATCAATGAATAATATCTCTCTTTACTTGTATGACTTAGATGTCTCGTATTTCTCGAAAAAGCTATTTATTCTATTGATGGGATTTGGTATGATACTTATGAGATCGATTGATATTCAAATCTTTCTTCTTCGAACGTATTGATTTGACCCCATAAGCGGGACCGCCACCCCATAGCATGTTGCCACCAGAAGCAGAACCCCCTACCCTATTTCTTCTAGAGAATCTCCTAATTGTTCCAGAGCAACTAGAAAGAGAATCTTTAACCAGAAAGAATGAAGTGAAGATGTGGGATACCTAACCTTTTCGCAACTCAATAAAGATTTGACCTTTTCTCACTCTGTCTGTAACAGGCTCGAGAAAGAAAGATCAGATGTGTACGAACGAGATATAAAGCAAGAAGAAGAGGAAGAAAAGGATTGAATAGAGGAACTCCCGAACATTTGGCGATCTCAGATGTGTCGATATCGATGGTGACTCATTATTTATTTTGATGAATCATTTCTTGGGGTAGAAGAAGATTATGTAAACACTGACTCGAAATCTCACTTATTCCATTGTGGAAGACACACACAATTTTTTGTGAAGAATGAGCCATGATATATCTGATCCATGCATAATCTCATTCAAAATGGATACAAATTAGTGGCTGCTACTTAGTATCGGCAATAGGTCTAAAAAAGTCTCTAAACTCAAAATGGTGAGATATTTGTACCCTGTCGAAGTAAGGAACCATGGCATATATGTTTGGAATAGATTCCTTTACAAATTGAGAGAGTTGAAAAAGCACTATCTCGTTGAAAGGTTCTATACATCTGCCCTTGATCAAGGCATTTAGATAAAGACTCTCGTTTTTTCCTCTTTTCGGATGGTAAATCTTTCTCAGAACATGGAGTGTGAATCAAGGCCCCATCTTTGAATTGAAATTGAGATACTGATGCAAGTTCTTCCCCTCCCTCTGAATAAGATAGATTCATATCTGAAAGAGGTTGACAATAAGTTCTTTCATTCAAAATTGACTATTTGGCCCTCTGTTAGGTTATAGGTGTTCCAGAAATGTCTGCGATCGAGTAAATAGCTCGACGAACGAATGGAGCGGATCGAATTCGAAAATGGAAAGATTTGTACAAGTTATACCTTTCCACTTTGTGTAAAATAGGAAGGTATGAATATGTTAGATACCTGTGACTCGATTGGTTAAATAGTATCTCTCTCCCAACAGCATGTTTTTTTACCGTCGCACAAAGAAAAGATTTTGTTGCGAATGAACAAGATATTGAGGAATTGTCCATACGTCAAATCATAATTATTGATACGGGCCTTTTCCACATAACCAACCTACATCAAAAGGGAATCTTTTGTTACAATAGAAGCAGAGTAGATAGAGTTGCTTTATAAAAAGAAGATATCAATGAACTTCTCTGAAATGGTTTCACGGGATTTAGCCAATTGTCTTGATCGTGGGATATCATTGAGAAATAGGAGAGTTTGATCAAAGGATTTCCTGCGATTCTTTGACGTATGGAATGAGTAAATCATCCACTTTGCTATCTTATTGAAGAAAAAGAAATGGTTATATTGTTCTTGATCAAGAATTTCTCTTTTTGGGAAGTCTCATGATCATCCAATAAGAAGGCTTTCCATTTTGTCAAATTCAAACTCTTTGAAGACCTATTGATTCTAACAACTGATTCCAGAGTTGATCATTCGGACCTTTCAATTCATAGATGTGGATCTCAGACCTATTAATGGGGATAATCCTGAAACTCACAAAGAAAAAAGGAAGTGAGTTAGAATAGAAGAAACTTGGACAAAAGGAAAGGAAGTGACTTAGACAGACAAATCCTTTTTATAGATAACCTTAGACCAATCCAGCGAATATAGATTAATACGTAATCGATCGAACACTACTTGAAAATGGCTCTTCTGCTCAGAAATGAAATGTTCCTGGAAATTCTTGCTCCCACTCCCATTGGACCATTTCTATCTATATGCATTAGAATCCCGATTCATGGATCTCTCGAGAAAGAAAAATAAGAGGAAGAGGATCGAACCATTTCTTCTGACCCTTTTGATCTTGATAAATCTTGGTTGATCGTATATTGCATTATAGTTCTATGATTAAGAGTCTCATTTCCTATTTGATCCCTTTTCATTCCATATTCTAAGTTGCGATCGGATCTATAAAAAGAATCGATTCAATACTTATGGTACTTATATTGGATTTGAATCTGATTTCGGATCAATATAGATTGATTGACTGCCTCCATTATGTTGTTGCTAGCAAATACCACTCTTTTTTGTTTTGGATCTTCAAAATCATTCTCGGGGGAGGTCCGTACCCATTTTTTGCTGATCCTTCGATTCATTCTCTGAATCAAAAAGAAAGAGGAGGTAGAACCAAGAAATCCTTCTTTTTTTATTCATCCCTTTACTCATGAAGAATTCTTTTTGATCCAATCTGTAGGAATCAAGGCAAATCCCTTATGATACACCAGATCCGGCTCGGTTATTGATAGAGTGAATGAATAGATCTTCCATTTCTTTCAATCTCTCTTCTGATTCAAAATCGTGGTGTAAGGTGTATCCCCTCCAGTTCCAGTCATGGAATAGATGAAATAAATAAATGGATTTTAGTGAAAGAATGAAATCTTATTGTAACTGTCCATATCCACTTCAGCCTTCGGAACCATATCACATCCCGGATCTGATTCAATAGGATGAATTGAGACGTTATTTTGATAATACGTATATATCTTGAATATATTAACTATTTCTTTCTTTTACGATCGCCTGGAAGGAAGGGACAAGAGATCTTCTTCTTTCTTCAACAATTTCTGATCTCTAGTCAACCTCTCAATAGGATTCAAACCCATATTCATTTCTTACCATCTGTCAGAGAGAAAAGAACGAATGGATCTTGTAGGAGGATTCCTGAGAAATTCTGCGATTTCTTCCCCGAAATCGAATGATTATTCATCTGCTTCTCACTCACCTTTCGTGAATAGCCGGGACATTGAGCAATATCCAGAAAAGCATTTAGGGAATCGGTCTGATTCTATCTCTGTTCATTCTGTTTGAAGAAAGGAAGGATCCCAAAGAATCGATCTTTCTTTTAGTTGTTGAATCTCTCTTTGATTGAGAAATGTTTGATACTCCGAATCCTCATTACTAATGGAATCGAAATGATCTCTGGATTGATCATCAAATCCTTTCAATTTGCTAGAATCCGTTACTTGAACAAAACTAGATCTTACTTGTGGAATCATATTGAATATTTGACAAGACATTTCGTACCTTGCTAAAAAACCGATCCTTGTTTACCAACCAATTGTCTAACCAAATCTAATTCTCTCTCGATATGTTCCTCATCAAATCCGATTCGTGCAGATGGATTCTTCCCCCAACTAATGAAGGAAGAGATCTTGGAGGAATTGCCACATATGAAATTGAGCACAATTTTGCAAAGAAATAGACCACTTCTTTCTCGAGAAGAGATGGGAAAGAAAGAAGATAGATGCTCAATATCATTTGATTGAATAGTTCACCCAGCTCCTTGTTGTTTGAAGAAGCTCAATTGGTCTTTTTTCACGAAAAGCAAGAGATAAGAAATCCAGTCTTTCACTAAGATTTCGAATAGCTTTCCCGAATTCAAGTTGATTCTCTTTTGCCTCTTCCTCGGAGAAAGACGATCAAACAATTACCAATCTAGGTCCTTGCGGATCTAATCATCCATATAATATACAAAAAGAAACTACAGAGATTTTCTATCTTTCTCTTTGAATGAGATCTCCATTCCAGCGACGGTTTCATTAGATATATTACAATGAGCAGGAATCCCTATTTTTTCCAATCCAGTTCCTCCACCACCACGAACCAACCCCAGTTAGATTCAGGCATGATACACTTTTGTGTTATTGGGAGAAGCCAAGTACTCTCTTTCGGATACAGGAAAGAGCTCTCAGAGATCCTTTTTCCTTTTTGAAGATGAGCGAAACAATCCACCTATTGATATAGTGTAGGAAGAGCAAAAATCTTCTTCCAATGTCTCATTTCTGGGTCCAATGAATAGGTAGAGGGAGAAACCCTGTCAAATAGAGTTTCCTTTCGATTCTTAATATGAGATAGATATAAGGAAGGACCGCTACTACAAATAGTACTACACCCTTGATCGTGAAATATCGATTGCTTGTTGAACCCTGTGAATTGTGTGAAAGTAGTATACTCTCAATTCGGGAGTCAGTTTTATAAAACGGGATTGATGGAAACAAATGTGAATGAAAGATACCAGGCCATGAATCTAAGAAATAGTCAGAATGATTGATCTCTCTCAATTAGAAAATCCAGGATTGGAATTGATGTCCTTTCATTGAGGCCTCCTAAATTTCATTGATTTCTCCTAAAGATTGAATTGAAAATTGGAATTTGGTTATTCACCATGTACGAGGATCCCCGCTAAGCATCCATGGCTGAATGGTTAAAGCGCCCAACTCATAATTAGCGAATTTGTAGGTTCAATTCCTACTGGATGCACACCAATGGGACCCTACAATAAGTAAGTCTATTGGAATTGGCTCTCTATTGATGGAATCTCATCAGCCAGACATATTGGTGTGGTATATTCATTACGAACAGATCATAACATATGAACAGTCAGAATAAGGAGAAAGCGAAGAGCTAAGTCGACTCTCATTAATAGGGTTGAGGTTTCGGCTTGACTTAATAATTACCGACCGAGTCTTGGAATAAATAGGGTTCCGGAGTTCAAGAAGGATTGAATATCTTCCCTCCACTGTAAAGGTTCAATAGTGATTGAGCCGAGTGCATCTTGTTGAGTCGAATGAATAAGGCAATGGAATTGTTTACCCTCAATCAAAGGGTTGAGGTTTCGGCTTGACTTAATAATTACCGACCGAGTCTTGGAATAAATAGGGTTCCGGAGTTCAAGAAGGATTGAATATCTTCCCTCCACTGTAAAGGTTCAATAGTGATTGAGCCGAGTGCATCTTGTTGAGTCGAATGAATAAGGCAATGGAATTGTTTACCCTTCAGGGACAGAGTAAATGAATTAGCGGCTTTACCCAATGAAGAAAGAGAGAGGAGCGCAGCCAGCCACTTTACATACAGTATTTGAAGGGGAAGGAATAAGAGGAGAAAGAATCATAGCTGAAAGTAGAAGATATTCCTGTCTCGTAAATGAATTAGATACTTCACCTAGTTCAACCAACCCACCCGACCGAGTTCAATCTGTCTCATTCTTCTTCTTTCGTCTTCTTTGACAGGGTAGGCAATGCAATTGGGAAACCAACAGGTTCATGGAGAGAGAGTAAACTCATTAGCGGCTTTACCTCATCGTTCAAGAAAAGAGACCAATAGAATAGGTGACGGAGTGAAAGAAGGAATCGGAGAATTCATCATCTTTCTTACAGGGACAGGGAATAGGCAAAGCAAAGGTGATTGAGCTTGCTTCTCTTCTTGACTTTTTGTCTTTTACCGAGTAGTTGAATAAAAAGGTAATGGTGAAGTAGTCAAACCAATAGAATAGGTGAATGAGTGAGAGAAGATTCAGTCTCAGCCATAAGGAGTCTTTCTCTTTTTCTTTTACCCTCTTCAATCAATCACAATCAGAAAATAAAGTATAAGGGGAAGGGGCAGGAGATGGATTCGGTTTAGGTTTCACCATCTCTTTTCTTTCAAACAAAGACAGTAAAGGATTTCATTCATTGACTCGACTGGCAAGGTTCTGCTGAAAGTGATTGAGTTTACCTCCTAAAATCACTGAAGGGAATAGGGGTGAGGGAGTTCCATCTGGTTCAGTAGTTAAGGGGCGAAGCCGAGTGAAAGAATAACTAAGAATAACTCACAAGAACATCAGGTAATATCGGGTCAGTCTTTTCTTCTTTTTCTTTTACCGACTGTTACCATAAAGGCAATGGAATTTCAGTTTACCTTGTTTACTATTCAAGAATAATATAGGGAAGGTAGTTCAGTCTCATTAATCTTGAGTCTTAGGTTACAATTCAAGCAAGAAAGGGGAAGATCAAGAAGAAATAGGTTCCAGTTCAGTAGTTAAGGAGTTTCCCGAGTTTACAGTCTTCGTCTTTGAATAAATAGGTTATTGAGAGAAGCCTAGGTTCAGTAGCTCTTGTTCGGTTTCTTCCTCGTAGAGTCAAAGAGTTACATCTGTCTCATTCTTCTTTTGGTGAGTCTTAGTTTACAATGAGTGAAATAATAACTAATAAATAACTTCAGGGAATGAATATCGGTGAAGGAAGAAGACTCAGACAGAGTGATCGAATAGCTCAACCCTCGTGAAAGAAAGAATCATACTCCAGTTTACCTCCTTCAATAAGGTCAGGTAATATCTATCGGTCAGGGAGTTCAATCTGGTTCGTCAAGTAGTGCTTGAGTTTACCGAGTGAAAGAGAAAGAATAAGGAACACTCACTGAAGGTAATACCGTGGAAGGAGAAGAGAAAGAATGAAGGCAATAGCGATAGCAGGCCAGGAGTGAAAGCAAGCAAGAAAGCCAGTTCCGTAAACTCTCTCTCAAGAATGAATCTTTCGTCTTTCAAAGCAGCGTCTTCATTTCCGACTCTCCCCTCTATCACTGTAAACGATCATGAATAAGGAGTCTTTGTTTACTGTCTTTGAATAAATAGGAGAAGGAGATAAGGTAAGTAATATCGGTGAAGGAAAGAGCTACTTACTTTCTTTTACCTCAATAAATAAGGCAAGGGCATATCGGTTCAGGTTCATGAGCTGATCTTTCTGTTCACTCTCATTCTTGCTTCTTTCTTACAGTCGAGTAAAAGAGTGAGTTCAGTAGTTGTTCAGTCTCTTTCTTTCATTTGTTTCGTCTTGACTTACTGTGAAGTCTCATTGTTCAGGGGGAATCCATGAATTAGCTACTGAACCTAGTGAAAGAAGAGTGAAAGAAGGATTTCAGGAGACAAGCCTATTTAACTTGTTCAATCAGTCCAATGCAGGGCAGGATGGGTTACTTACTCTCATCTTCTTTATCTGGGCAGGCAAAGAACTGAATCTGGGCAAAGAACTGACTTAACCTTAGTTTAGTGCTTACCCTATAAAATAAGGAAGGTAATCTCATCAGCCTATTTACCGAGTTCAAGAAAAGAGCTACTGTACTGAATGAATCCATTTACCGAGTGAAATCAGTAATAGGAAAAGAAAAGGAGAGGAGGTTAGAGTGAAAGAAGGATTGAAGGAGAGAAGCTTACTTTGTTCTTCAATTAAAAGGGTTTCGGTTGAGTCGAATGAATCTTCTTCTTTTCTTACTGTTCTTGGTTCAATAGTTCAGGAGCGACGAAGCCACGGCCACGAGACCGAGTGAAAGAAGAAATAGGAAGGAAAAGGAGTAAATAGGGAGAAGGAATCTTTCGTGTTTATAGTTCGTTCAATCAAAGACCTATTCTATTTACCTCGTAAAAGAGTGAAGGAATAAAACAAAGCAAAGCTAGAACTAAGAGAGGAGCGAAGCCGAGGTTCAGTAGCTCTTATTCTTCTTTTACAGTTCAGGGAGAAGAGTGAAAGAAAGGGGCGGCTAATACAGAGAGGAGATAACCAATCTTTCAAGGAGCCAAGCAGTGAGACCAATAGAATAGGTGACGGAGTGAAAGAAGGGACAGTAAATTCATTAGCGGCTTTATCGAGTTCAAGAGTGAAATCTAGTTCCGGTGAAGGTTCCGAAGGAATATCTGATTCCGCCTCAATCTTTCCTTTCTCTGATTCTGCATCTTACTCAATCTTTGCTTTCTCTTCTTCTTTCATTCTCTTTCTCGTCAGGTTCAGGATTGATTTCATTCATAAGGTAAATAGGGTAAGGTTCAGGAGCGAAGCAATGAAACCGACATGGGAGGTGAAGGAGTTCAACAGCTCTCCCAAGCGGGAGAGGAGCGAAAGCCACGAGACCAAGAGGGAGAGGAGTGGGTAGGAGCAGATCAAGAATAAGTAGTCTTTACTTACCTTGTTGAATCAGGTTTGAGAGTAAGTAGCTCTCCTGTCAAGTCTGATTAATCTTTCTTTCCTTTTAGTCTCTCCTATAAAGGAATAAGAATAAGCCAAAGGATAGGTTATAGAGTGAAGTAGCTAAGGAGAATGCATCGGAGCGAAGCCACTTGTAGAGGTTCCAGGGCAGGTTCAGTAGTTAAAGAGAATGAATAAGAACAAGGAGTCGAGTGTTTACTTGTTCAAGGATAGGATCATGAATGAGCTTACCTTTACTTCCTGCTAAGGAGAAAGAACCAATGAGACCGGGTTTACTAGGTGCCGGATTGCAGAAGAACAGAAATACGGGGGGAAAGACAGACCTTCAAATAGCTTTCTCTTGTTCTCGAATAGTTAAACCCCTGTTTACGAGGTTCATGAGTTCCAGAAGGGACAGAGGAAAGAGTTGTTGAGTCTCATTCATCTTTAGTTTAGTCTTTACAGTGAGTGAAAGAATAGTTAAACCCTTGCAAAGAAGGGAGGAGAGGAAAGAAGGTGAGTGCCTGAAGTAGTGAAGGAGAAAAAACCAAAGCTAAGGCGCGAAGCTGCCAGACCGAGAAGAAAGAATCTAGAGGAAAATAGCAAGCAGCTTTTCTTCATCCTTTGACAGTTAAAGAATAGAAATTCAATCAGGTGACGGGGCAGGAAGGGGAAAGAGGGAGTGAACGCATCTTGCTTAAGGCTTTCTCTTGCTTGAGTCTTGAAACAATATAGGTTCCTTCCTCTTATGCAGTTACTTTTAGTCAAAGACTGTAAAGGAGCTTGAGAGAGAGTCTGACAGTTCACTCTCAGTCATCTTTATTTAGTCTTTTTTCAATCAAGAAATATCATATAAGTCCGGGATAGAGAAATCAATATAGTTTGATTATATTCTTCTCGGACGTAGGTTAGCTTGAGCTTTCTGTAATTCATCTTGTTCTTTGTCTTGCTTTAGAGTTGAATGAGTTTACCTTTCTTTCTTATAATAAATCTTGTTCTTTGTTGTTGTCTTGGTTGCTCGTCAGGTGAGTGAATGAGCTTCCCTTTCTTGTAATGTGAATCTTGTTCTTTGTCTTGCTTTCTCGTCACGTTAGAGAGGTTAGCTTGACCTTCCTGTATGTAATTCATGTTGTTGTCTTGCTTGCTCGTCAGGAGAGGACTTGACCTGACCTTCTTTCCTATAATAAATCTTGTTGTTGTTGTCTTGCTAGAGGTTAATAAGCAGCTTGAGCTTGAGCTTCTTTCCTCTAATTCATAATCTTGTTGTTTTTGTCTTGCTTTCGGCTTTACAGAAGAGAGAGGACTTGACTGACCTTCCTCTAATTCATAATCTTGTTGTTGTCTTGCTTGCTCGTCAGGTTAAGGTTACTTACAGGATTGAAGGTAAGTCAAGTCAAAGTAAATAGGTTCTCGTCAGAGAATGAATGAATATCGCTTAATGTAATGAGTAGGGAGTTAGAAGTGTAATGTCAAAGTAGGGAGAGGGAAGTGTAATGTCAAAGTAGCGAGAGGGAGGAAGTGTAAGCAGTAGGAAGTGAAAGTAGGCAGTAGAGAGTTGGAAGTGTAAGTAGGCAGTGAAAGAAGGTTCAGTAGCTAGCTTTCTCTTTCGTCGTTACTTGTTCAAGAAAGAAGGTGAGTGCCTTCAGTAGTTCAGGATAAATTAAGTAGCTATAGAATCTGAAAGGGAACAAGCAGCTTTACACCTCCTTCAATCAGTCGAATGAATCGATAGTCTTGACTTACAGTGAACGAGAATCTTTCATCTTGACTTCTTCAAGAAGAGTTGGACAGGTTACGGAGTTCAAACTCAGACAGAGAGAGGTTCAGGTTCCAGAGTTCAGACTCAGACAGAGGTTCAGGAGAAAGAATACCATTTACTTACCGAGTGAATGAAAGATAATGTGAATTAGGAGTTTAGTATCAGTTAAGCAAAGGACAGGAGCGCAGAGTTGGAAGTGAAAGAGTCAATGAATTAGCTGCAGTTGTATCAATAGATAGAATAGGTGAATGAGCTTGACCTTCCGCTCAATTACATACAAGGTGAAAGAGTGAAATCAGTCTCATTACATTAAGCCTCAAATCCTGGGAAAGTCTAGAGAAAGAAAAACTCTCAACAATACACTGATACCTCTAAAGAATATAACGAACAAGAAAGAGAGACCGTTAAATAGCTTTCCCTTGTCCAAGAGGGAGTGAAGGTGATAAAGTAAGTAGTTATTTCGTTTACTGTTCAAGAAAGCCAGAAAGAGTGAGTTAAGGTTCAGGAGCAGAGTAATCAAACCGATAGGGGAAGGTTCAGTAGTTATTCAGTTTATTTACAGTTCAAGAAAGGAGAAAGATCAGTTAAGGGTCAGGAGCAGAGCAATGAAACCAATAGGTTCAAGAGCAGAGCAATGAAACCGACTTTTCCGTCGTCTTCTTCTTTCGTTTCGTCTTATAGTTACATACAGTCTTTAATCTTGAGTTTAGTCTTAGTTTACTGTGAAAGAATAGATTCTCGACCGGCCATATGTCCTCTGAAGGAGAAAGAACCAATGAGACCTTGTTGTAGAGGTGACAGATTGAATTAATTTACTCGGAAACAAAGAAGTAAGAGGTTCAGGAGAATTACTCAATAGAGTAGAGGAATAAGAAGAAGGGTGTCGGTGGATTCTTTCAAACAGTATAAAGGATCAAGAATCAATAGGAGTTTCGTCTTGACTGAGCACAGTAGCTCAGCTGCTTTACCCACAGGTGATTGAGCGCGAAGCCGAGGTTCCTTCTTTTATTTATTCGACCAAGAAGTAAGGTAAGGAAGGGATCATTAATCTTATCTTGCTTCAGTCTTGACTTCCTACCGGATTCTTCTTTTCTTTACTCGACTGTAAAGGATGCATAAGGAACGAATTGAATATGCTTTATATTTACTTACTACCTCTTTCAAAGACTGTAACAGGATAAGAAAGGATAGGGGAATGAGCTTCTTCATCTTGTCTTGCTTTCCTCAAATAGCTTGACCGAGTTCAACAATAAATAGGGGGTAGAACGATAGGGAGAGTGAGTAGTTCAGCAGACTGATAGTTGTAGGGGTTGCGTTCATGAGTAAGTAGCTCGACAGACAGTAAAGGGGCCCGTTCAGGATCAAGAGTTCCATCAGTAAAAGGTGAAGAGAATAAGCAGAAAGACCAGAGCCTAAGATTCCATACAGTTAAACAAAGAAGAAGCGGGAATAAATAAGGCAATAAGGGTTCAGTCTTGACTTCAGGTTCAGTAGCGAAGGGAAGAGAGGTTCCGCCGGTGAAGTAGCCCAGGCAATAGAGGTTCTGTCTCATTCATTAATGTTGAGTCTCCCTTCTTTCAAACACTGTCAAAAAGGGAATATCAGTGTGAAGTAGCTCTTTGTCGGGTTCTTCTTCTTTTATTTACTTACTCTCCAGCCAGTATAGGATAAGAAAGGAGAGGTTCATGAGTGAAAGAAGGATTTCATGAATTTACAAGACGGGAAAACTGCTAAAGCTAATTCATTGATTCTTTCATTCTCAATAGGTGGTTCAGTAGGGGAATATCGGAGAGGTGCAGGGGAAGGAGATTCTCATCCAGCCTATGTTACAGAGTGAAACCCGAGTTCAAGGGAGAAAGATCAGTTAAAGAAGGGTCCGGGGAAGGAGCTCTGGCAACTCGACCAAGAGGGAGAGGCAATGGAATTGTGAGACCGAGTTGTAGAGGCGAATAAGCGAAGCTGCTTTACCTTAAGGGGAGGGGAAGGAGTTTACAGTTCAAGAAGTAGGAGTTTAGTCTTTCCTTACAGTTCCGATTGAACGAACTATCTCTTTGATTGAACGAGTAGGTCTTTGCTCAGGTAATTGAGTCAAGGGTTACAGAGGGAAGAGGAGAAAGAATGTTTCATTTGAGAAGGAGGAGAGAGAAGAAGTAGTTAGTTTCGGCTTTCCCTTCATTCAAAGACTGTAAACAAGAGAAATAGGTTCATTTGGTTCAGTAGCTAATTCATTGACTAAAGAAAAGAGCTACACTTTACTCTTCAATCCGTCTAAAGAAAGAAGACGACGGACGAGAAGAGGTTCCCGTTCATGAGTAAGTGTAAGAGTTGGAAGTGAAAGAAGTAGAATTAAGTAAGCAGCCTATTAAATTAGACAAGGGAATACAGGTGAAGCAGAGAACCAATGAGCGAGACCGATAGCTTCAGGGGAAGGAGATTCTCATACTAACCTACCTTACCTTGTGATTGAGTGAAAGAAGTAGGAGCTTGAGGAGAAGAAGTAGTTATTTAGTTTAGGATCTTTAATAAGGAGTTCCATCAGTCTAACGAAGAAATAGAGTACTTAAGTTAAGAAGGATCAGTTAAGTAAAGAAAGTATAAGGCTCGAGGAGAACAGACCGTAAGTAAAGGGTAGGAGATAATTCATCTTCTTTTACTAACTGTATAGATAGGAAGGAAAAGGGCGTCGGGAGAGGAACAAAGTGCGAGACCGTAAGGTTGAGGAACAAAGTGTGAGACTGGAAGGAAGAGGAAAGCAGCTAACTCCTTCTTTCAAACAAAGACTGTAACACCTCGTCGGGTCTGGTAAAGCCAATCGAATAGTTAAAGAGTGAAGTAGAATGAATAAATAAATAGGAGAGAGGGGAATGAATAGAGAGAGGTTACGGATATGAATAGAGAGAGGTTACGGATAAAGAGTGAAATAGGAGCTTGACCTGATTCTCATCCAGCCTATAAGGTGGAAAGAGTTCAATCATCTCTTTTCACTTACTCTCCTGTCAGTAAAGGGAGTAAGCCGGGTTTCGGATAAAGAGTGAAATAGGAGCTTTACCTTCTGAAAGAAGAATAGAATAGTCCAGGGTCGAAGACGCGAGACGAGAAAAGAAAAGGGAGGAGAGGGGTGAAACAGCTCGATCGGTAGGGAGAGGGGTGAAAGAGCGAGACCAAAGGGAGAGGAGCGAAGACCTGAGACCCTACGGGCGAAGAGGTTCAGACGCTCGACCAGAAAAGAAAAGGGCGAGACCAAAGGGAGAGGGGTGAAACAGCTCGACCGAGAGGGAGAGGGGTTCGCTTTCGTCTTTCCTTCCTTAAACTCTGACTCAAAGAAGAAGAATCAGAATAAATAGATAGGTTACGGATTGAATGAATAAGGTAAATAGGTGAAGTAGCGAACTCGACTCGAAGAGGAGTTAAGTCTCATTCTTAGTCTCCCTTCTTTCACTTCCAACTCTCATTCATCTTTCATTTTCTTCTTCGAGAAAGCTTGCTTCTTTTCTTACTGTTCAATCTGTTTCATTCTTTTCTTTTACCGTAAAGTCTCATTCATCTTGAGTTTGGGCTTGACTTTCCTTTCAACACTTGATTCATAAGCAGAAAGATCAGTAGTTCAGGCAATGGAATAGTTCAACCCTAGTTCAATCTGTCAAAGCTGAATGAGGAAGTGTAAGTAGGAGAAAGAGAAGTTCAATCAGGTTTGGTTCGTTCAGTAAGTAGTTCCGTCGAATTAATAAGAAAGGAGTCTTTCTCTTTTATAGGGAAATCCAGTAAACTCTGAGTTTCTAACTAGGTTCTCGTCAGGGAATAACGGTTTAGGAAAGAGCTACTTACTTTTACCTCAATAAATAAATAAGGGAATAAAATAAAAGAAAGGGTTCCGGAGCTCAGCCAGCCACTTTAACAGTTCAATCTGGTTCAGGAGTGAAGTCGAATTCATCTTCTCTTCGTCTTCTTCTTCAATCAAACACAGTAAAGGTTCTTCAATCAATTCATTCTTTCACTGTTCCGGATAATTCATCTTGAGTTGAGGATTGACTTATTAATTACCTAGGCCCTAAATACCTCGATTTGATCCCAAAAAATAGGGAGAGGATAGAATTAATTAATAAATGGTCTTTACAGAATCAAGAGTGAACGAAGTAGGAGTCTTTGTCTTTCTTTCGTCTCCCTTTATTCTTTCACTGTTCCGTCTCATTCATCGATAGTCTTTCCTTCCAGTGAACGAGAATGAATAACGAGTCTTTCCTCTTTTCTTCCAGTTCACTCTCATGAATCGATAGTCTTTCCTTCCTGTTCCGGAGCTTGACCTTCTCTTCTGATAGTTTACGAGGTTCAGTAGTGATTGTGAATGCATCTTTCTTGTCTTGCTTTTGTCTCCATTCATTCAAACACCGTAAAGTCTCATTAATAAGGAGTAGCATCTCCCTTCTCTTTCCCTTCTTTCTTTCTTTCACTGTCAAGTCGTCTTAAATTCTTCTTTCGTTTCGTCTTTCCTTTCAACACTTTCAGGTTCAGTAGTGATTTCGTTTACCTCGTTCAATCAGTCTCAGTCTCATTCATCTTTCTTGTCTTGCTTGAGTCTTTCTTCTTCTTTCAAATCTCTTGTAAAGCTGCGTCTTCATTTTCTCTCATGTTTTTGTTCCGTTTTCACTATCTCTTTTCTTTCACGAGTGGGTGTTTGTTTGGTCAAGTAATAAAGTCTAAGGTTCTTGTTTTCGAGTCAGTCGCTTCTGTTCCGTTCTTTTTCTTCCTCTTTTCTGACTCTCATCTTTCTTGTACTCTATTCGTTCCTTGAAGGTCCACAACAGGTAACATAAATTAAATGAACAAGTTGCTTTTGTATGAGAGTGAGGGCCGGAGCTCGTATGGATACATTACTTCACTGTTCTATGTTCTATGAGACCTTGCACTAAGCACATACTCTCCGAGGGTCGCGAAGTGTAAAGATCTGGTCTTTGCCAACCGTCGTAAGAACAACAAAATCGATTGTGTCTTCGACACTATAACTATAGGTGGGACCAGTTGTAGGATGATCGCCGAGTGGCGTTCTGCTCGATTAGGCGAATGCGAGTGAGGGATAAGCTTTACCCGTTCGCTAGGAGGGAAACTCGGGAAGAGTGAAGGCAGAAATAGATGGTTCAAACCCCTTTGGAAACTATTAGTTAAGCATCCCATATATATTGAGGGACTCCATATCATTCATTATTAAAGCGACAAGGTAACCTTAAATCGTTAAACGGGAATGCGTTTCCTAATAATAATGAGCAATGCTGATAACAGCAAATGGTTACTAACCCCTCATCAAAGAGTATGGCATATCCGACGAGACGGCAAGACGCTTGGACAAGTAATGCGATGAACCGTACCTGTATCTCTAGGCGCTATTCTATCTTATTATGTATGTGGATCATGTCTTCCTTTTCGGGTTCCAAACCTCCCCCTTCTCTAATAGGGTAAAGTCAAGACCCACGCCTAGGGATATACAAGCGCCATTCTTCAGATGGATTCGCTGTTCAATAGTGATTGTAGCCGGGATAAGTAGGCACGAACTTCTATATAGCGCCCTAATTTGTTAGTACAAGTAGCTAAGAGGGCTGGGAAGTACGAATTGCGTCAAACTTGTGAAAGAATACTTGCAGCGCACCTGCTGAACAAGGCTCCTTGAAAGTCTTTCGGGGATTACCAGTTTCGAACCCACCATTGTACTTCTAGGGGAGGGTATAAGATAGCGGAAGGCCACGACGTGAGTGTTCTGCACAATACGGTCGGGTATGCCACCAGCATAAATGAGGCACACAAGAAAGATTGGCGCGATCTCGATTTAATGCCAGCCTAGAAGTGATTCGCTAAGTCGGGTAGCGGCCGCCTATTGTAGAATCGTCATAACCTTGCTTTACTATCATGTGTGTAAAGATTGACTGTTATAGGCATACTTTCAACCGTTTGGCAAGTCAAGGGACCCTGAAATCCGCTCCTTAGCTATAAGGTTCCAGAGTCATGCATAACAGACACTAACCGTCCGAACATTACTTGACTATTAATTAATTGGACCTTCAACCTTTCACCTTTCATAGATCTGGGAAAGAAAGGCTGTTTTGGTTTGGGAAGTGACGTTGAGACTGGGCACGTGCGAGAAGTAATAAAGAAAGCAAAGGGAAGAGGAGTTAGAGCAGGGAACAATGGGCATCCCCACCTGGAAAACAAAGAGTAGAGTCAGAAGGACCTGACGCAACTCTACTACCGGCTTTCCTACCAAAAAGCTAACCCAACCGAAGGAAATTACATAAGGTCTCTGGGCTATAAAGAATCTCATTCCTTCCTACCTTTCTTCCCTTGTTTCCAAGATCGATATAGCCCTCTCGAAACCTAGCTGTTAGAGTTGCATTTCCGGGCTAATATTCTACTTAATCCCCGAATGGGTACTTTCACCCTTCTCCCTCCTGCAAGGTATAGAACAACTAAGGTGTGGGCCCTCCTCGCTTGCTTTGGTTCTGCTTCCGTGGTGACCAAGAAGCAAGAGCTTGAGCTCAACCAGCCATTGATAATCACTTTTGTTTGTGGTTCCCAATCGGGAGATTCCGGTCTTGTGTAGGGGACACCTTCTTCATGATCTAGGGGTACAATGTAGCCTGCGCTAAGCAGGGAGAGCTCCTCTTTGGTTCCATCTGTCCACATTCTTCCTTTACAGAGGGGAATTCGGGCTTGATTGTTCTGTGTAGTCGATTCACTCCCTCTATAAACAGAGTCAATGAGCTCGGGAAGAGAAGTAGAGCCCTCGGTCAACCAAGAGAGGTCCAACCCTTCCTTCTCATTCATCATTCAATTCGTTGCGTTCTTCTTTCGAGCAGATCCATCAGCTTATAGCCAACCAACCAATCCTGTTGATCCTAACCTACAAAGGGAATGAGGTAAGAATCAATCAAATGAAAGAGGAAATAGAAAACGGAATTGAGAAGAAAGAACGTCATTCCTATCTTCTGAAGCAGCTTTACCGAGTTGGAGAGGTTCAGTAGTTAGGTTGCATTCATCTTTCGTCTTTCTCCTTTATTAGTGTATTCAGGATCATGAATGTTGAATTAGATTCTTCAATCAATTCATTCATTGACTCGACTCCCTTATTCTTTCACTGTAAAGTCTCATTCTTAGTCTCCCTTCTTTCTTGAACTGTAAACTCTCTTTCTCTCATTAATGTTTCTTCTTTCCTTCCTTAATGCAATAACTGATGGTAATATTGGTTCAGCAGTGAGACCCTACGGGCGAATGAGCGAAGCAGTGAGACCAAGAGGGAGAGGAGTGATGGATCATGAATCTTGCTTTCGGCTTGACTTCCTGTTCAGGTTCCGGTTCAGTAGTTCCATCTGGTTCAGTAGTGATTGATAATTCATCTTTGTTACAGTCGAGGAAAAGAGTGAAATGAAAGACAGAATAGGGTACAGAGCGAAGCAACGAGACTGTAAAATAGCTTGACCTCGTTCATCAGTCCAGGAGAGGCTACAGCACAGGTAGGTAAGGGCGAAGTCATCATAAGTGGTCGACTGGGTTCAGGCAAATTCATCGTTTTTCGCTTGTCTTTCATGCGTGCCTGTATGATAAGTTATTAGTTCGTCTTATAGAATGGAAGACAGAATGAGATTTGCGTCTTATTGTAGGTCGGTCATCCGTTCAATCTGGAATTCCATCTCTCCTTTGGTTTCTGGTACTTGTTTGATTTGAGTTCCTTTCCTTTGTTCAAATCAATATCTATGTCAGGCTTCCCTTTCCTTTCCTTTGTTCAAATCAATATCTATGTCAGGCTTTCCTTCCCGGTTGTCCTGTCCTGTTCAATCTGTTGTTCAATCTGTTGTTCTTCTCTGTCCAATCAAATATCCCGGTCGAGCTGGGTTGGCTGGTACATCAATCGGCATATTACTTGTTTGGTACACATATCTTTCAATGTCAATCAAGTTCTCGAATTCATTCCCCTTGCCTTTTGAGCTGAGCTGAGGAAAAGGTTCATCATTTCTATTTTCTGAGCTTTACAAGCTTTAAGAGAGAATAGGGAGTCAGTAAGGGAAGAGGCTATAAGTAGGCCGTTTGCTATTGCTAGTTGGGCTGCTCGCCTTTATCCGGCTTGGCTTCGCTGTCGCTCATGACTTGTATTGTGGTCGGCCTAAAAAGTTGTATTCCTACCATAAAAGAACGCCGATTATCTAGTGTGTTAGTTAAGTTTCGCCAGAAGCAAGCAAGACGAGTTCGCCCCTATCTCTAAAGTTCGTAGACAAGGCTCGTTCCATACTTGACTTAGGAGCTGGTGTAGTACTTGCCCCTATCTCTAAAGGGGCTTATGCACTCTACTCGCTGTCATATAAAGGAGCGTTAGAGCGAGTGAGGGAAGCCTTTCAATTTCGGGGCTTCCCCCCTTTTCCCTTATCCCTCACCCTACCCTTTCATTTCTACTTAACCTTCCCCGATTTTGGGGATTAATTGATTGGATACCCGAGAACCATAATCTTTCCTAGGAACTGCTTCTACGATGATAGATAGGGGTCAGGTTTGTTTGGCATCTATGCCCCCTGCCCTCCAAACAGTATGGGAGCCTTTCAGCTCGTACTGCTCACACTCCTAGATCTTCACGGCACCTCCTCCACCATAGCGAGGCCTACTTCCACTTCCAAATTCGCTTTCAACAACACCACGAAAAAAGTCAACTATGGTAGCCCACTGATCTGATCATAGGTTCAATCCAATCCCTTGGCCTCTCGGAAGCGAGAAAAAAGCTAGCAGCAAGCCCTTTACTACCCTTATTATAATAAGAAGGTCAGCTTCATAGCTCCAACCTATACAAGGGGCAAGCCAAACCCTGTTGAAGGAAGGGCTGAATGAATAGCCTTATCTTATTATTAGAGAAAGGGGAGCTTATTATAAGACTAACAAGGTTTGGAACCCTATACTCCCCAACAACAACAACAAGGGTGCTTGCTGGCATCAAAGCCCTTCATTATTATTAGTTAGTAAGAGATGGGGCGGAGGGCGCACAACCCCGGATCTGCTCCTTTCTTTCCTGAGTGTTGTGTTTCCCACTAAGCTCTTCGATCCTGCCTTGCGTGACGGCTTCGCTATCGCTCATGACTGGTATATGGATCTCTTTATTTATGTAGTGGTCGGGGCCTGATAGAAGCTTGTCCCGAAGCGACTAGTTGCTTCCCGAATGCCTCTTTCTTGACTATACTATGGTCTAGTCTTTCTTTCCAATGCCTCCTTTCCTTTCCTTTCCTTTCTTGCCGCGGAGAGTAAGCAAGCGACCTTGCTTGCATTCTAAGAGGAGCAATTTTCCGAGTCTACGAAGCTTCGTAGTTCTCCCTCCCCCCTTTCTTTGCCTGGCCATGGCATTGGATCCATAATGACTGGCGAGTCGGAACATTACGAATATAACCACTAGCCGTTCTATCGAAGAAAGAGATCATTAAACCAATTTAGCCGAGCATCGGGGAACCCTCGTTTTTCAGTCTTTGATTTTCTAATAAGCGTCAGGCAATGGAATTGTGAGACCCGGAGGGCGAAGAAGCTGTGGGAATCGCAAGAATGGATCAGTTTTCCATTGAATGGGGTGGGAAAGAAAGGTTCGGAAATGGCCGGATTAGTAGGAGGAAGGGTGGCCCCACCTTAAAACAAAGGTGTACGTAGATAAAGAAAGAGGCTGGTTATGGCTTTTCCATGATAGGGTTCCCATCTATCTTGACCGGGAAGAGAAAAGAGGCCCTTGCGGAAGCCCTGCCCACCCTTCTCGATTTTGAGGGATCCCTTCTTATATTTAGGATTCCTTCCCGAACTCGTAACAGCCGGCTAGGAACAAGAAGAGGGTCAGTAGTCTCTGCCATTGCAGGTCCTTCCTTCTCCTTCTACTGAGACGGCCCTTTTGTTTCGCGGCACGAAATCATGAAGAAGCTGGAATAACTCAGAAAGAAGCTGGAATAACTCAGAGAGTGGCGCCTAGGCGTTGAGAGCGTCTCTTGTCTTTGTAGAGCAAGAGTAGTGATAAGATAAGGAATCAATACAAGGGGAATAAGATTCGGATTACCTTGTTGATCGAATATCTCAAGGCAAGAACACTTGATTGAGATTCGAATCACTCCACAAGCAAGATCGATCATGTCTAGCTTGAATGACTCTTGTTGATCAAATATCTCAAACACTTGTTTGAGATTCGAATCACTCCACAAGCAAGATTGATCATGTCGAGCTTGAATGATTCTACATGCAATCTAAACTACATAGAATTGCAAAGAAACTTAGCCATTGGCTAAAGAAAAGCACAAATGCTTCTTTTAATACATTTTCCAAGTCTACCTTACAAATACAACATACATGGCTTTATATAGCCTCAAAATGAAACTATTAAAGGCATTCCAAAAGTTGTAACATTCACACTTTATGGCCATAATTAGCCATTATGTAAATGTAACCGAAATGAAATAAAAAGTCTTAAAATACAATAACTCTAAATTAATCTAAATTATAACCCACCCAAAATTTACAACAATCAAACTTTATTCTTCTTCAATGTAGCATGAATTGAAACATATTTTGATAATTTTGACAACCTTTTCTTCACATCTTCATTGAAGTATATTGTATGATTGATGTCTCTCAGTTCATATCATTCTCCACTTCTTCAAGAGGATTCGTCCTCGAATCTATTTGTGAAACTTTGCTGCAAAAAATAAGTTATGGAAATACGAAGGACCTCACAACACTCTCCTCACGAGTATACACTCAAGGAAATTTTAGGACACTCTTTTTACACTCAGTTACACAAATGAAGCTCTCATTCTCACCTCTCAAAATTTTAAATAGAGCAAAGATTGAATTTTGAACTCTGGGTCGATTAAAAACTAAAAAGATGAAAATAAATAAAAATCAAATTGAGAAGAAACGCAAAGGAAACATATATCCGATCTTGAGCCTGAAGCTCTGATACCAAATGATATTAATAGGAATCAACTACAAGGGGAATAAGATTCGGATTACCTTGTTGATCGAATATCTCAAGGCAAGAACACTTGATTGAGATTCGAATCACTCCACAAGCAAGATCGATCATGTCTAGCTTGAATGACTCTTGTTGATCAAATATCTCAAACACTTGTTTGAGATTCGAATCACTCCACAAGCAAGATTGATCATGTCGAGCTTGAATGATTCTACATGCAATCTAAACTACATAGAATTGCAAAGAAACTTAGCCATTGGCTAAAAAAGAGCACAAATGCTTCTTTAATAATATTTTCCAAGTCTACCTTACAAATACAACATACATGGCTTTATATAGCCTCAAAATGAAACTATTAAAGGCATTCCAAAAGTTGTAACATTCACACTTTATGGCCATAATTAGCCATTATGTAAATGTAACCGAAATGAAATAAAAAGTCTTAAAATACAATAACTCTAAATTACTCTAAATTATAACCCACCCAAAATTTACAACAATCAAACTTTATTCTTCTTCAATGTAGCATGAATTGAAACATATTTTGATAATTTTGACAACCTTTTCTTCACATCTTCATTGAAGTATATTGTATGATTGATGTCTCTCAGTTCATATCATTCTCCACTTCTTCAAGAGGATTCGTCCTCGAATCTATTTGTGAAACTTTGCTGCAAAAAATAAGTTATGGAAATACGAAGGACCTCACAACACTCTCCTCACGAGTATACACTCAAGGAAATTTTAGGACACTCTTTTTACACTCAGTTACACAAATGAAGCTCTCATTCTCACCTCTCAAAATTTTAAATAGAGCAAAGATTGAATTTTGAACTCTGGGTCGATTAAAAACTAAAAAGATGAAAATAAATAAAAATCAAATTGAGAAGAAACGCAAAGGAAACATATATCCGATCTTGAGCCTGAAGCTCTGATACCAAATGATAAGATAAGGAATCAATACAAGGGGAATAAGATTCGGATTACCTTGTTGATCGAATATCTCAAGGCAAGAACACTTGATTGAGATTCGAATCACTCCACAAGCAAGATCGATCATGTCTAGCTTGAATGACTCTTGTTGATCAAATATCTCAAACACTTGTTTGAGATTCGAATCACTCCACAAGCAAGATTGATCATGTCGAGCTTGAATGATTCTACATGCAATCTAAACTACATAGAATTGCAAAGAAACTTAGCCATTGGCTAAAGAAAAGCACAAATGCTTCTTTTAATACATTTTCCAAGTCTACCTTACAAATACAACATACATGGCTTTATATAGCCTCAAAATGAAACTATTAAAGGCATTCCAAAAGTTGTAACATTCACACTTTATGGCCATAATTAGCCATTATGTAAATGTAACCGAAATGAAATAAAAAGTCTTAAAATACAATAACTCTAAATTAATCTAAATTATAACCCACCCAAAATTTACAACAATCAAACTTTATTCTTCTTCAATGTAGCATGAATTGAAACATATTTTGATAATTTTGACAACCTTTTCTTCACATCTTCATTGAAGTATATTGTATGATTGATGTCTCTCAGTTCATATCAAGTAGGATCATGGACTGGCCCCCTTCGCATGATCTATAAAGAAAAATCAGTCCGTGCTACTATAAGGCCTCTAAACTCCTTCCTCAGGACACTGTTTGGCCATGGGGAGGTGGTAGCCCCGACTTCTATAGGTCCTTGGTTCGACCTCCTAATGAGAATTGAGGTCCTTGCGCGGGCGTCTCATCCCGAAGACTTGCTTGCTCTGTATGGAGTGCCCCGTGGTTCCTCGAGTGCCAGCCGCGGAGAGGAATGCCATCAACTAGGGCACTATTGGCCACTAACCACTTGCTCGCCAGCCGCTCGGGCTCTGCGTTTCAAGTTCGTTATCCTAACCGTCTCCTCTGCTCCACCGGGAGCCTGGCCCCTTCTTCGATCTTATCTCGAGCTTTGCTCCTCGGCTCCCTATAGCTCCAGCCGCTGGCTGTAATAGCTTGCTTCTCGGGTGGCTCGCACCACGGGTGGTTGGTTGGTGCGGCTGAGCCAGAGTGGGCTCAGCAGTCAGCCTATGTTTTCGGGCGCACGCGTAAAGGCATGATTAGTTCCACAAATCTCACTGCACTGACCATAGTAAACTCCTTCTCGTTGTACCAAAATGGAGATCTGATTTAAACGACCAGGTACAGCATCACATTTGACACCTGAGGAAGGTACAACCCAACTATGAGGTACATCAGCAGGTGTTACAATAATACGTAGATGAGTTTTGGCTGGTAGAACCACTCTATTGTCCACTTCTAATAAACGTGATTGACCCAATTCTAGATCATCTTCTGGAATCGTATAACTGTCAAAAGTGAGTGACTCTTCATCAGAACTGTTATAGTCAGAATACTCATAGGTCCGATACCATTGATGTCCAATAGCTTTGATAGTCATGGCTGGATCTACTACTACCTCGTCCATTGAGTATAAGAGAGCAAAGGATGGTATAGCAATGAACATCGGAATGATACTAGGAAAAATAGTCCAAAGAATCTCGATAGTAGTTCCATGAACAATCCTTTGCGGTATTTGATTTTGTTTATAGTGGAAATGCCATAAAGCGCAAACCAAGATCCGTGATACGAAAACAAAAAGAAGAATGAGGAAGAAAAAGATATCGTGATGTAAGTCTATTATTCCTTGCATCATAGGTGTTGCTGCGTCTTGAGATCCTAATTGCCATGGTTCCGCTGCATCACAAGGAGCAATTGTGAGGAATAGCCATTTGAGAACAATCATTTTGTTTGGTTTATTCTTTGACTGCTCTGCTCCCCCACCCACAAAAAAAAGAGAGACTTGTTCTTGCTCTCCCAATTCAGGAAGACAGAAATCGCCAGTTGGCTTGGTCCAACCAAGAAAGGCATGGGAGTGGGCATTGACCGAGTTAAGTAAAGACTGGCTACCTACCTAGTTATTTACATACAACCACTCTCAACACTTTATATATATCTTTCGCCTCAGTAATTACCTAACGAGAGAGAGCCGATGCCAAAGTTGCCCTTTACGTGAGGGAACGCCAGACAGACTGACCTCTGCTAACTACGTTTGATATATACATACTCTAAGCGTCAGAGAGGAGAGATAGACTATACTGACGGTATAGTGCCCCCACCAGAGAAGGCTGCTTCATGCTAGGCGTCTGTCCGGACCTACTACGCCCGAGCCGCATTTCCGGTACAGACGCTATATCCACTAAGGCGGAATCCCACTTCATCCTACGAACTATACCTGATGAGATAAAGGCATTCTAGAACAATTCGACGACTTGAAGAAAGCAAGAAAACGATAGCGATCGGTTTGGCACGGGGGGAATGTTGAAAACAATCTGATTGAAAGCGGCTTAAGAGTGAGGGCAATCGTCATAGTCAGCCAGCGAGCAATCCCAAGAAAGCCAGCTACCTAGCCTTTACCCATCGATAGCTTAAACTGAGGAATAAGAAAAGGAAAAACAAACAAACAAACCTCCCCCTATTTCAATGTTATTATTCTGTCTCTTTCTTATGTCCAGTATCAAAGCCACTCGAAGTCGAATGCCTGACCCGCACCTACTTCGTCGCACCAACTCCCTCAAACACAAGGGAGCGGGCACTACTCTCAGCCTGTCGTAACAACAAAACGAAACTACATACCGGCTGGAAGATCATTCATTACCTTATTCCTAGAACAGAATATAGACATTGGTACAACAGGGGGTTCGAGAGACCTCGAGCGACACATCGTAATTTATGCTAACCTCAGCGTACAATCGGAGAGACTTTAGCCACTAACCCCTGGATGGAAGGGAAGAATGAGGCAATCAAGAAAGTACTCCCTAAACAGGAGAAAATTTCCGAAGAAGACCTTTGAATTACAAACAAAGCGAAGGCCCTACTTTGCCCTATAAAGAATGAAGGCCCGTACGACACCCGACGTTAACACCCCCAAATCAGGAAATACTAACCACAGTTTCCATGGTAACGGGAATACGCCAGACAGACGGCTCAAGCATACAAAGAGAGTGGGCGCTTCCATCGCTTAGATTTAGGGTGATATGATAGGGCGCACCACAGACAGATACGAAAAATGACTGCTCAATCGAGAGGTCAAAGACAGAGACATAGTACCAGTTCCATCTTTAATCTTTGAGCGGGGTTTTTTCCACATAATAGCGTCAACCAAAGACCGACTTAGTAGACACTGGAGAGAAATCCCTCTCACTTCGTCGCTCCAAAATCTTTTGGCAAACTACACGAAAGGAATCCCAATAAGAAAAAAAGTGTGAAATCAGAGACTTTAGATATAGTTAGTTATAGTACACTGAAACTATGTATTATGGTAAGGCCAAGAATCGCATAGTCGCGTGCCAGACACCCGCTCAGCAACTATCCACACAAGCATATGATGTGTCAGTGTGAATGAATAGAGGCCAAGAACGAGAAAATCCGAGCCGAGGGGTTGACCCTTCGTGAACGTTACAACCGATGACCTCCTTGATTTATTAGAAACTCTATTGTAATTGAAAGACTAAAGAATAAGTATGTATGAACGTCCAGGAAGTTGCAAAGGGATTCCCGAACAACCCTGCAATCATACAGGACGTCAGAATAACAGGTAAGGAATCGGTCGCTGCCTTGAAAGAAAAAGAAAAGAATGAGATCTTGATTCAAAAGTACTGCAACGATTGAATCTGGTTATAGATAGGTCAAAATCAAACAAACTATACCTTGCCAAAACAAACCATCATGGCCCAATCATGTATAGTATAGGTCGTAGTAAGCAGGGCCTGATACAAGGGTGAGCCAGCCAATAGGAGGGAATAACCTTTTCTTCCCAGCTTCGCTCATTCACCTATCGGTAAAGCAATTCCACTGAACCTCTCCAACTAGGTAAAGCAATTCCACTGAACCTCTTCTTTATGGTTGAACAATTCCACTGAACCTCTACAACTCGGTCTTACAATTCCATTGCCTGAACCCATTTATTCAGTCTCCTTCACTTATTGGTCTCACTCTCCGGCTCTAAACTGCTTGGTTCTTGATCCTGAACTGCTCTTTCTCCTATTTCTTCTTTCATCTATTCTGTAACCTCTGTCTCGAATCTTTTCTTTCCTCTCCCTTCTTTAACTGTAATGTAAACAAAGAAAATGAAAGAGACCTCAAACCTTTTCCTGGGAGAAGAAAATGAAAGATGCATTCTCCTCTCTATTCCCTTCCCTTATTTATTGAGGTAAATAGAATAGAATAGGTGTTTGTCGGTCTCTTCTCTTTCATTTGATTCTACTTGAAAGACACAACAAATTCAATCAAGATTTGCTCCTTCCCCTATTGATTGATTCTTTCTCCTTCACTCAATCACCTATCTTCACCTATTTATTCTTTCAATTAATTAGCTACTGAACCTGTCCCTTTTTATTACCTGACCCTATTATTCATTCAGAATCAAATTCAATCAAGAGTAAATGAAAGCGAAAACAATTCTATTGCTCCATTGCCTGAACCTTTACTGGAGAGTAAAGAAAAGAGAATTTCAAGACTCAAGAGTTGTAGAACTGAACTCCGGCCGGAACCTATGGATTCATTCTCCTTCTCCTCCTATTTCTTTCTGAATAAGACTGTAACGAGCTTTTATTCTTATTTAATTGATGCCTCTGTCTATGTTTTGGGTCATTGACGAGGTAATTAAATTGGAAGGAAAGAGACCTCACTCCTCTCCTTTACAGTCTAGCCGCTTTCGCTCCGTAACCTATCCCACTAATAGCTTGACGAGTGCATTCTCCGACGATATTCCCTATTTTGTCTTTCATTTCTTGCCTTTCTCAAGGTAAATAGGTGTTTGATTGAACTCGGTCTGTTTTCTCCGGAACTGATATGACCTGACCTGAACTTTACAGTAAAGAAAAGAGAATTGAAAGACTCAAGCAAGACAAGAGAAAGTCAAGAAAGAGAGATGAACCTGCGAACCTATATATATTACCATCTGTTCTTCTTCCTTATTCGAAGTGATTGTTCACCTCTCCCTATTGATTCTTGAACTCGGTAACTAAATAGGCTGAGATTACCTATGGGTCTCAGAATTCCATTGCCTGATCTTTCTCTTCTCTTTCTGCTTATTCATGAAGTGTTTCAATCCTCAACTCTCGATTCATGAGACAGAACAGGACTATTACTGATTCACCTGAACCGATATTACCATCACTACTTCACCTCCACCTTCTTGTCTTGCTTTCACTCAATCACCTATTTCTTCTTTCACTCTTTCCTTGAACTCGGTAAAGCTATTTTCCTCTCCTTTCTCAACTATTAGTAATTAGTAAAGCGCGGGAGCCCTACAACTAGCATAGCAGCCTTTGGTCGTAAAAAGGCTCTAAAGCCCCTACTCCTAAGTTGGAGCAACAAGCAAGGGATTGAGCGCGTCTTCTATGAGAGAACAAAGCATGTCGAAGTGGCCTTATGTTATTTTCTCAGGTAAAAGGTGATTGCGGAAATCATCAGAAGAGCAACCATGAGAAGTGAAGATCAATTGCCGATCTCTTCACGAAAGGATTGGTTTGGTAAAGGCCCTCCTTTTTCTTTTTCTTCTCACTCGCAAACAGGGAACGATCTCGATCCATTCATTCTCCATCCTATTTTCCGGGTAAGATGTGGAAGTGATTGTTTGATTCTTCCAATTTTCTAATAAGAAGAGACATCGAATTTCTGGGTCTGACTTTATCCCTTCTTTTCTTATTAAGGTTAGGGAGCTTTTCGTCTAGGATGTATTAAGAATCTTGAAATAGATTATATCAAGTCAATAGAATGTTGCATTCTTTTGCTTCACAACTTTGAGTTCTAGATTTCGATAGGGACAACCACATCAGTTCGAAAGAGCTGGGGGTAGCGTGGAGGGAAGTTGTTCAAAATAGAAAGGAGGTTATGATCGTAAGCGAATGTGGTCCCCACTTTTGAGTGTCCTGTGTAAGGTCTTCCCAATCCGAGTCGATTAGTAAAAGATCCAGTCTGCATCGGATTTCCATTTCCTTCCCTTTCCTCATGTTAGACCAAGTGAAAGGAGCGCCATAGAGTGGTAGGTCAACCAAATCAGAATCAGCAACGGGATCCTCTTCAAGACCTCTTCTCTTTCGGCCTGTAAAGTCAGAACCCCTTTCTGGATTGGATAAAGCATGAATTTGACTTTCCCCTAATGCACCAAGCGAGGTAGGTTGGAAAGGGATGGATGAATCTGAGCTCATTCTATAGGTCTTGCTTGTGAGAAAAGCTGGAGCATAGACTAATGTAGCCATCCATTCCAAGTAGTGGTCTAGGGACAATCAATCCGTAGTGCCGGGAATGACGTAATGATTTCAGCAAGAGCAGCCGGATGAGCCTTCACGTTCGGTTCGGAGGGCGGGGCCGACCCTACTATTTATTATCATTATGCCTTTTCTCAATCTGACTTGGTTTCACTCTATTTGTGACCTTACCTTTTCTTCCCCCTTTTTCATTTCGCCGTTGAAGCTATCCCCTTGTCTTTTCCGTGATGTCAGGAGCTACACTTCTTGCGATCTTTCTTTTCTCATTTTCTGCTTGCATTCGTCTGTAATTGGGGTTCCCGGGCTGTTGAGAGTTCCAATTTGAGCATTATTATTTGGAATCTTCCGATATTCTAAATTAGCATGAGTTTCATCCAAATTCACCTGGAAAGATGGGCGGGAAAGCTGCCTACCTGCGAAAGCCGAATAGATCCAATTGTCAGGCTCCCTATTCAAATCAGCATTCTCCATCCTCCAAGTTTGAACACAACTCCGTATGGGCTTGAGGCTGGTGCTCACGCAGAGCTTCTAGAACAGTCTCTACGTCAGATACTCCTCCCAGGTCTTGCTATAAACCAAGACCCCTACCAACGTGTGCTTTTTTTCTTCTCCTATTTTTGGACTATAGTCACATCCTCGGTAAAGAGTTCTATGATCTCGGCTAATTTCCAATCAGTAGTAAAAGATTCAGTATTCAATCTATCCCCTTCTGGAGTTCAGGACTGATTAAGCTCTTCCTTAATTAAACTTCAGCCCTCTTTAAGCTCTATTCTAGGGAGGGACTGCTTGGTCTAGTAACAAGTCGCGATAAGCTTCGCAATCAGGCAATTTGTTAAAAGAGATATCTGATCGATGATCCGTCTTTTAATCCTGACTCTTTTCCTCTTTCTGATCTGTATTGCCTTTCAGTCTGTCTTTTAATACTGAATCTTTCTTTTCCTCTTTTCTTCTTTCTGATCTGTATTGCCTTGAAGAAAGACAAAGAGATATTTGACTGATCACCCCCTATTAAGAACTTTGTGTCCTATCAAGCTTCCTGACTTTCAAGCTCAGCGATAAGATACCCTCCTGAAAGAAGCCCTCAATCATCCTCAGTGGAAGCAAGCTATGATAGAGGAAATGGAGGCTCTAAAGAAAGAAGAACGACACTTGGGAACTGATCACCTTACCAAGAGGCAAACAAACGTACGGTTGGCTGTGGGCATATACCCTGAAACACAAAGCTGATGGCTCTATCGAGAGGGCTCGTCTTGTGGCGAAAGATTTCACACAAACCTATGGCATCGATTATCTCGAGACGTTTTCTCCTGCAAACTCACAAAAATTCCATACGAGGCATTCTGTCAGTTGCAGCTAACGGATCTTGCTTGGTCACTGCATCAGCTCGATGTAAAAAAGGCCTTTCCTCATGGAGACCTACACACACGAGTTTCTATTCGTCTTCCACCAGGGTTTCGAGCTCAGGGGGAGGAAGGGAAAGTTTGAAGGTGAGAAAAGGCAAGGGTTTCATATATCTCCTCGGCTCCTCGGGCTTGGTTCGAGATATGAAGGTTATGACGAAGATGGGTTTCCAGAGAAGGAATGCTGATCATTATGTGTGAATAAAAAGGAAACAAGAGGAAACTACTCTTCTCCTAGTGTACTCAGTTTAGAACTATTCTTTCACAAGTTAGTCTACTATATATATTAGTCAGAAAGAAAGGCAGCTAGTAAGCAAGTCAAGTAAGAAAGACAGCTATTATTATATTAAGTCGAGCGAGCGCTAATACTACTAATCAAAGGAAAAGCTAAAGTCAGAATGAGCATAGAGATGATAGGCGCTTATCCATGAGCTCGGTAGTCTTCCTTAAAACCGCTGCTACCTATTCTTGAACGAAAAGCGGTATGCTTGCGAAGACCATTTCTGGTCGAGACGTGTTAATTCAATCCCATGAAACAAAGTCTCATTCATTCTGTGAATAAATAGAGACAGACTACTCCTACAGTTTCGAACGTCACTTCAGGATCAACCTCAATGAATTATGGCGTAACGGGCTTGGTATAGATCTGTAGCCCGCTCTGGGTCTTTAACCGAAACTGGGACTAGGCTTGGAAAAGCTCGATCAACGTCCTCCTCTCCCTCTCGGTCGAGTTGCTTTGCTCATGAACCTGTCCTTTACAGTCGAGCTCTGGAACAGGAATGAGATCCGAAAGATGAATGAGAGTTTACAGTTCAGGGAGACGAAAGATGAAGACGACTCTCCCTACCGGTCTCACAGCTTCGCCCCTTTCCGATGCATTCTTTCCTCTTGCTCTTGTTTTCATCAGCTATTTCCTGTAAGAAAGATTAACGATCAATAACTTGTCCCTTCTTGAACTCGGTAATAGGTGTTTGATTGAAGAAGAAAATGAAAGATGAATGAGACTATAAACACTCCTTATGAAGACGACTGATTTCACTCTTTTACTCTCCTGTAAAAAAGGAAAGACTAACGATTCATTCTCCTTCAAGTGTTGAAAGGAAAGACGAAACAAGAATATGAGTGAACGAATCCTGCCCATGAACCTATCGGTCTCACGCATTGCCTTCCCCTCTCCCTACCGGTCTCGCTGTTTCACCCCTCTCCCTTTGCTCGAGCTGTTTCACCCCTCGACTTCTTTCTCTGATCCTACTTCTGGAACTCTGACGGACCATTAATTAATTTATTCTATCCAACATAGGGGTAAAACATTAAAAGAGCTTTTTCCCTAACAGCTGAAGCTGAAAGAAAAGAAATTCTATCCCCATATAACTGTAAAAGTTCGTAAGACCTTTTTCCCTAAGGAAAGCAGCTTCAAGAAAAGAAATTCTATCCTCCCCCATATTTTTGGGGATCAAAGTCTATCTTTACCCTGATTTCCCTCGGGAACTCGACTGTAAACACTAAAAAAACAAGAAAAATCCTATCCTCCCCCGTATTTTTGGGGATCAAACTGTATCTCTCCCTTATTTTTAGGGATCAAATCTAGTAAAGGTAATTCATTCATTATTAAGGAAAGACGAAACAAGAAGCCAGCCAGCCGGTCTCTGATCTTCTCCTTCACCTTCCCCTGAAAGTGTTGAAAGTCAAGACGAAACTAAACATTCGTTATCCTGTAAACACTCCTTATTCATTTTCGTTCACTGTTAGGAAAGACTATCGAAGAATCAATTCGACTTAACTGTAAGTAAATCCGAAAGATTCCTTCTTTCTCTTTCTCTTCTCCTCCTTATTCATTCTCGTTCACTGTTAGTCAATCCTCAACATTCTTTCTCGTTCACTGTCAGTCAATCCTCTACTCAAGATTCATGAGACGGGAATGAGACTGTAAACACTCCTTATTCATCATTCTCCTTTTCCTACTTCTTCTATCACTGTAAAAGATCAATACTCTCAATTCATTCTCCAATCTGAACTCCTTATTCATTCTCGTTCACTACTTCCCCTTCACTCTGTCTTCTTTGTCTTCACTCTCTCTTCCTTCTCCTTCTCCTTTTCCTATTTCTTCTTGACCAGTAAACTCATTCCTGGACTATTACTTCCTCGGAATAGAAATGGGTGGGTGTTGAACTCGGTCTCCCAGCTCCGCTCCTGCTCGCTTCCTTACTTCAGTCCGAGGATCCTCAATATGTTGATCC
>NC_141801.1:6152492-6172492 GCF_057944985.1 Cucurbita pepo subsp. pepo | reverse complement strand
TTTGATAATCAAGTACCTGGATGTTCCCTTGTGCCACAAGATCTTCTCCGGGATCCTAAAGAAGCACTGAATTCAGCCTCTCGGAATTTGATTGATTTATTCCTTCCTACCTATACACAAGACAAGGCAAATGGAATAATTCATTCTTTTTAGGCTAGCTTATTCCCCGATCGAAGAAAGATGGTTTCAGTCTCATTCAACAAATGAGCAAATTGTTGTGCAGCTGCCTCTCAACAGTGTAAGAAAGAAGAAGAGATTTGTGAGTCGATCAAGAATGGAAGTCGAGTAAGGGGAATTCTCTCCAAAGAGTTTTTTTATCGAAGAGAAGAACAAGATGCGTAGAGGAAAGAGTTTCGCGGGAATTGTCTTGAGGCCAGCCCGTGACGTGAGAGATCGTTGACCCTGCTCTTATTTCTACATCATGAGAATAAATAAATCCTACTAAAATCCCCATAAATCTGATGTCTTTCATAGATTTTTTTGCGGCTCTGCCCTTTCTTTCTCTCGCCAATGGAAATGGAATTGGAGTGGACAGAGTGGACTCTCTGAACACGGAAAGGTGTCCTTCTATGAAGCAAGTGTGAAGAAAGCTTTGGAATCAGATTTTGGGCACGCTCTAACGAAGATTTGCTCGCGCTAAGTTACAATCCAACAAAGCAGAAAAAGAAGGGAAAAATAGTGGGCCAATTCTCCCTAGCGGGGGTGGAGGACAGTTGTCACTCTGTTTTTTTCCGAACAGAATTCCAGCCGCAGGAAGAAGAGTTTGGGACTGGGCGATTAGACAACTCCTAGTGCCATCTTCGAGTGGAGTCTATTCTTTCTTTCTTGTTCTTTTCAAAAGGCATTAACTCAATCAAAACTTATTGAAAAAAGTCTGTGGCGAAAGAAGAAGGAGCTTTTGGACCCAAGAGCCGAACAAGAATGAATACCACACATCAGAGTCAAGACCAGGCTTCGACGAGGTTTTTGAACAGAAAGTGTGCAGTGAAAAAAAGAAGAATAAAGGGTAAGGTAGATTTGACTCGAATCTTGGACAAATGAACGATTACAAGATTGTGCGACTTCTTTCTTACTTTCTTCAGCAAAATCTGGTGGTTTGAAGATTGATTCAAAGAAAAAGGCTGATAATCAAAGAAGGAAAACAAAAGTAATCAAAGTATAGCCAGTACCACATAAGGATAAAAAAGGCATCCTCTCAAAGTGAACAATCCAACGACTTCCCCCCAGTTTGTTTTTTCGCTTTTTCCGGCCGCTAGTCCGGTTTCTTTGACTGTTTACCTTCGGCTTTTGAAAATGATCCCTGAACCAGAGGGGAGTCATCCTACACACGTAAACCAAGGATCGATTGATTAAATGCACTAAAAAAACCATTTGACACTTAAGCGAGTGGTTAGCTGGCCCCTTTCAAGAGAGTTTGAAACCAGATAAGAAAGGATCAGGTACAGTCAGACGATCATCCTCGTTTTGTCTTTTCCCATAGGCTGAATCAAGCGAAGGTTTGAACATTTCTTATTTAGCCTTTCAAAAAAGTCACTTTGACTGACGTAAACTCCAACCATCGTCAGAAGAGAGAGCTTCGATCTCTTTCCGGCATCCCAGAGGAAATCATCTGAGAAAGCTGGGCTAGACAAAACAAAGGGACTCCAAGGGCTAGCTAATGACAGAGTAACTCACTCCTCTTAATTGGAAAGCGATTCCGTCTACATACTAGGCTAAAAATGCGCACTGAAAGCAAAGTAGACTACGAATCTCAGTCTTCACTTCAATGTTAGGGGGTGAAAGCAAGATCCGAAAGGAAAGAGCTCTGTACTCGAGGGTGAGAAACCCATGAAATAGGTTGTCCCTAAAGCATTAGTGAAATAAGGAAGGAAGTAGAGTCAAAAGATCATGTGCAAGAGCTCCTAGGAACAGTGCCCTCGGGCTTTCTTCGGAATAATCTCGATCATCAGCTGCAACTTTCTTTGTACATCTACAAAATCAGTACTCCTTATTTGATTGACTCCTATTTTTGGCCTGGCTTTGACGGTTCAGCGTAAATCGTTTGACTCATATGGGTCTGCTATCCTACAGTTTTCAAATAGGGTACAAGAACTTCAGCTTCAAGCACTTTTCGGCCAAATTTCTCACTGAAGCAAATCGGTATATCTGATAGCCTGAGATACATGAGTTCGTTAAGCAATTGTTGTTATGCCAAGAGAAAGTACCTAGATTCAGTGGAGTAGGTTCCGTTTGGCATTCATTCTGGGAAGAAAGATAGACTGAGCTACAACTTCCTATGCTATGGGCTTGCTGCTTTTCATCTTACCTAAAAGTCCCGTGAAATAGTTGAATGAAGACCCGCATTATTCATTGGGTTCTGGTTGATTCACCAAGACAAGTCAAGACAAAGTAATAAGAAAGAAAACCGAAATGATTACTCAAAATGAAGGACAACAAAAAGGTACCACAAAGAAAGTGCAAAAAGATGATGAAAGAGAATCGGAGAGTACTACATATAGGAAAGAATCTCCGGACCTTTCCTACTCTTTATTCCCTCTTTTGGACGGCCACTATCTTAGACAGTGAGTTTCCCCTAGCTAAATAGTAGTCATGTCCACAACTGACAGCTTTCGTTGGCCTGCAGGGAGTCCTTTATGAACTTCAATCCGCTTAAATCCCAGGCGAGCCATAAGAGAGAGGGGTGAAACCGCGAGACCGAAGGGAGAGGCTTTCTCATTTAGCTACTGATAGTATAGTATAGTTGGCATTAGCATTTTCTTTCGGAGGTAATAAGTAAGGTATTGGGACAGAGAGGGAATAGTTTCTTCTCGTCGACTCAGAGCTCCAAGACTCCTTCCCCCTTAAATGGCAAACGGTAAAGGTAACGTGCAGACTTGATAATATATATGAATAGAATCAAGGCGGGCTTAGCAGTTCTAACCGGGCATTGAAATAATGGGAGAAAGAAACGAACGGAATGACTTCCAGCGTCTTTCTATGTACTGGAATGACAACGATTTTAATGGTCACACAGGATCCACCACCCTTCCTTCCATCCATCCTTTTTAAGACGTAGTCTGATTATTGAGACTCTGGCTTGGCTCTCCCTCATTTGACCGACCTACCTTTCTGATCCTCCAGCTGCTGGCTCGCTTTCGCAGCAGTCTAAAAGCTTGCGCTCATACTTCAATCTTATCCGGTCTTTTGTTATCGATCTTCCTGGAATGGCTTTTCCTGCTTTCTCGAGTCTGGATACCCACATTCTAATTATGGGTTTCCTTCGCCACCCTTCCTCGCTCGAGCCTTCTACCCTCTTTTTCTGGATCTTGGTGGTTGAATGTTATAGTTAGCGTGCTAGCCGAGTTGACCCTCTACCCGAAGGCAACTATCCCTTGTATACTTAACTACGACCCTTTGTTCTACCCAGTGGGGTACATACACAACCCTTGGGCTCAACGGTTAGGTTCGACTCTGGTCTCATCGGACACCCAATGAAAGGCTGACATTCAATTACGAAGCGGGCATATATATGAGATGAAGCACACCCGAAGAGAAGACAAGGCTGTCTCGACTCTTGTTAAGTCATAGTTGGGTAAACTCGGAACATAGTATGGAGGGATTAAGACGACTGACTCTCTGTAAGAGACTTTATCGAGGCTTTATGCAACAACCAACCCTGAAACTATACCTACCTTTCATAATACGTATTGCGTTACATCCGTGCACTCATTCTCTTTTTTGAGCTTTCCTCTCCACCGTCACTTTCCTGGTCCAGGGGCTTGCGTTCCTTACTTCAGTCTCTCTTTTAGTATACTGGCAATCTTCTTCTTAATGGCTGCCATCTTCCTTGTCGCCGTCCTTTGGCTTGGCTTATAAACTTTCAATGCCATCCTGTCTTTCTTTCTACCTTGTTCTTTGGATGCTTTCCCCGGGGTCTTAGCTACTCACTTTCAAACGATCTTCCGCCACCTTCTGAGTTCTGGCCATAGACTTTGTCTTAAGGGCTGGGTTGTTGTTGCTGCCCCTGTAGGTAGTCCATGTTGGAGAGTCATAGCTTATCTCAATTGATTGAGAGTCCTGCGCTGCTGCGTCTTATCTAGACTGCTGGCAGCCTTAGCTAGAGCCACTGTATGTAACATTGGGGTCAAATGTGTCTTTGCCTTGAACGAAGATGAACGGAGACTCCTTGGGACGTCAAGTTCGTATCTTGGCCTTTCCTATCTACCAACAACCTGCGCGGTTGGAAACCAATCGTTCTACGGCTCTAGGCATCCTGGGCTGACAGCACTTGGAATTTTCTCGAAATTGGCTGAAAGAAGAAGCGAAATTAGGTAGGCTCGACCTACTAGTAAGCTCTTTCATTGGCTTTCACTGGTCCTTTGTTAGATGCCAATGTCGCATTGACAACAACCTGCCCCAGATTCGTAAGGCTTATTACCTTTCTCACTTTCATCGGTACATATAGTAAATGGGGCTATTCATTCTGTACGGTATTGGCGTTGTGCGACACTAGTCCTGTCGTCCACCTAATTAGTGGGGAGACATTGATGTACGCAGTCAGCCATGAATAGGGTAAAGAGATACCTTCAAAAGTGACCAAGCGTTAAGTTGCTGCCGTTTACAGCTTTGCAGCTAAGGAATGTGGGAATGAGTTCACTCCTATGAGGGAGATTTGTCTTTCCCACCCTATCTCTAAAAGGCAGATCCATTTCAATCCCCTTTATTTCCTCCTACTCATCAGAAATCACTGTTATTAGTGTCGTAAGGCGACGCGATCCCGGTGTCTCGTCACTTTGACCCCCTCCCTCTATCGTTCTTCATGGCCTAAAAAGAAATAGAATGAATTAATATCTATATCAAGAAATGGAAGAGAAAGCATATCAAGCCCAATGTTGGGATTTTAGGCTTATATGTAGGACCTTGACTACTACGATCCGGATCTTGAGTCCTTTACTCTCCTTGTATTAGTAGAGCATTCTTCATCTAAAGGCTCTGAATATCATTCACTTGTCTAAGTCAAACTCTGTTGCGGGAGAAGGTTCTGGTAAGCTCATCTCAGGTGCATGCTGGCGTAAGTAATAAATAAATAACTCCTAACGTTGCTAAAGCTTTCTATTTAAGGCTTTTCACTCCGATTATCGTTATTCAAGCGGTATCATAGAGAATCTTTCCTTTCGTCCTTCTGCTGGCAAGGGGTTAAAGAGGGAGGGGAGGGGCGAAGAAGCGAGACAAGAAAAGAAAAGGGAGGAGAGAGTCGAAGACATGAAACCGAGTTTACGAGGTGAAGGGGCGAAGAAGCAGCGAGACTGGAAAGGAGATGGGCGAAGAAGCAGCTTGACTAGAAAGGAGAGGGGCGCGGGTAGCTAGGAAAGTCAAGACAGGGAGGAAGGCGATGTACTATTGGGCAAGTAGCGGTTGTAGTCTCGTCTTTCTTGTAGCTTTGGGGATTGATTTTCCTACTGACGGATTCAAAAGAAGGCTGAAAGCTCAAGTGCAAGCTGAGTCAACTTCTTCTGTTTTACTGCACGTCTAAAGATAAAGAAAGGGAGGGGAAAAGTCCACTCGCTATTAGCTCGCAACAATCTCTCCACTCGCATAGTAAACAGCGCTCGCCCTAGTCCCGGATCTTGTTACCGGAAGAACGAATACCTTAACTCCTTTCTTTTACGCCTTATTAGTTATTCAAGCGGATCAGTTTCTTTGTAATGAAAAGGAAAGAGAAGAAGGCTGTAGATCGAGAGTCTTTCCGGGCAATGAAAGCGGTAGGGCAAGTGAAAGGAGATTTGTCAGGCTTAAGGTAAAGGGCATGAGAGAAAGAAAGTTCTTGTTTCCACGCTCAACTATGGGAATAAGGGGAATAAGAGCTGGCGGTAAGTGAAGAAATTCCTTCTGGTAGTGGATGCTGGTGAATCAGAGTCAAATCTCTATTTTCTTTCGGAAGCGAAGTCGTAACTTATACCGTTCGAAAGGCGGCCCTTATGGTTATGGATAAGGAGAAATAAATAGAACCGTTCGTTCTTTGCGGTTCAAGCAAGTCTACTTAGTACACAACAAACACTCCTTTATATATAAAAGGCGAATAATTCACTTTACCGACGAGCGTGAGAGCGATGCACTTTGTCTTTTGGTTTTGAACTTCTAAGAGCTTATAAGTCGGAACTCAAAGCTAGTGCATTAAGCAAGCTTCTTTGTTGTAAGGCTATCGAATTAGAGAATTCCCTCTTTTCGCCCTACTTCTCAGTTTCGATAGAAAAGGGAAAGCAAGTTCTCAGTGTTTCGATAGAAGGAAAGCAAGTGCTGTGACGATAGAAAAGGGAAAGCAAGTGTTGTGATGAGATAGATCTGTCTTTCGGCTTGGGAGAGGCAATGGAATTCTGAGACACAATAACCTTGTTTACATACCGTAAAAGAAGGTGAAGGAAAGAAAAGCAAAGAGACCGAGGTTACAGTGAAAGAAAGGAGAAGATCGAAGAAAGAGAAGCTCATTCACCTTCGACTGAACTCCGGAACCTGAACCTAAACCAGATTGAACTACTGAACCGATATTCCCTGAAAAAGAAAGGAAAGACGAAAGAGAAAACCTGAACCTGCACCTTCTCTCACTCCTGAACCCTATGAATCAAGGAAAGACGAAAGATTAATTCGACTGAACTACTGAACCTATCCGAGTTTAGTTTACCGTTCAAGAAAGAAGGGCAAGATGAATGAGACGGACTAGGAAGTCAAGACGGGATAGGAAAGACTATCGATTCTTGATCCTGACCCTATTTATTCTTTGTAAAGCAGCTAATTCATTTCTTCTAGAACTGTAAAAGAAGATGAGAGTCGGTCATAATAAGAATAGAATGTATTTGTCTCGTCAAACACTCGGTAAATGGGATAGGCTGGCTGAGATTCCCTCATTCCCTTCTGGAACTCGTTCTCTTTTCTTTTCTTTCCTAGGTCACAGAAGAAGAAACCGACAGCTTTTTCCTTCTTTAATGAAATCCTGAACCGTAACCAGATTGAACTCAATCACTTGTCCGTATTTATTCTGATCCTGATTGAACTTCTCTCCCTCTCGCTGCACCCCCGAAACAGTAAAACATTCTTTCTTCTCTTTATTAACCTTTTCTTCCTTCCCTGCTTCTCTCCTTCCTATTTATTCTTGAACTCGATAGGATTTTGATTTAATGAATGGACTCTCCTTCACCCTCAAACACTCTTTTCCTCGGTAACTGGGTTCGGTTGATTCAGTAGCTCTTTTCTTTTCTCTGATTCTGCTTGAAAGACGAAAGAAATGAAAGGAAGATGAATGAGAAGAGCATATGAAATCCTTCTTGAACTCCTGGCTGGCTGGACTATGACTCCTTTCCCTCGGTAAATGGGTTTATTCAGTAGCTCTTTTCCTCTCCTGCCTGTAAGAAAGAATCAATCATTATCCGAAACAGTCAGTCAAGACTCAACTCTCGATGAATGAGACAGAACAGGCCATAAGGTAAAAGCCAAAGATCAAGTCAAGAAAGAGAAGCTCAATCACCTTCTTTCTTTCACTCCTGAACCTTTATAGTCGAGTAGTCCATTCATTAGCAGCTGCTTTACCTATTTCCCTGTTACCTGATTTCTTTATTAACCTGAACCCCGTCTTCGGCCCTTTCTTTCTTCTTCCTTCACCTTCTGGAACAGTAAACTCATGAACCTTCTTTCACTCTGTCTTCGCTCCTTCACTGTATGGAGAATGATTCAAACAAAGACTCTTTTCCTCTCCTGTCAAGACTCTGTAAAGATGAATTAACTCTTTCACTGATCTTTCTCGCAGCTACTTACCTGACTCCTTCACCTGAACAAAAAGGAAATGAAATCCGGAACCGGAAGTCAAGACTATCGAAGAATCAATGAGAGTGAACTGTCAGTCAATCCTCAAGATTCCTTCTTGATCTTGATCTTCCCCTTCACCTATCCTTTAGGGTCTCAAATCTCTTCTTGCTTTTCTGATTGATTCTTTCACAGTAACCAAAGCATATGAAATTAATGAGAGTTGACTCTTCTCCCTATTTTGAGTTCATTTCACTCTTTTATTTAGGAGGGAAATAGGTTCATTTGGTTCAGTAGCTAATGAATGGACTCTCCTGTAAACACTCCTTATTAATGAGAGTTGACTCTGACCTACACCTATCTATGGATTCTTTCTCCTTCTCCTTGACCTCGGCTTCGCTCCTCCCCCTATCGAGAGAGTTGCTTCGCTCCTTTCTTTTCCTTCTTGCTTGAACTCGGTAAAGCTATTTTGTTTGTCTCTTCTCTGTTCTTTCCTGAACTACTGAACTTGATAGTAAACTCGGTTGGTTTCGAATCTTTGCTTTTCTTTCTTTCATCTCGCTTCTTGAAGGAGGTAAAGCAGATAATAAATTTCCTCTCCCTGAGGAGTAAACTAAGACTGAAGATTAATGAGACTTCTTCACTTGTCCCTTCTTTCACTCAAACACAAGGTCTCTTCTCTTTTCTTTCACTCGTTAAATAGGCTGAGATTACCTTCCTTATTTTATGGGTCTCACAAGGACTAAGTTTAAGTCAGTTCTTTGCCCCGAGAAAATTTTGGTAACCCTGCCTCTGCCTAGTAGCTAATGAATTGACTCTCGCTGAACAATGAGACTGCCCAGGAAGTCAAGACGAAACAAGAATGCTCCTTCACCTTTACATTACAGTCGGTAAAAGAAAAAGATCAATACTCCTCCTTAGTAATTCTCCTTCACCTGACGAGTCGAGCTACTTACTCCTGTTCCTATTCTCTCGTTCACCTTCAAACACTGAAAAAGAAGATGAGAGTCAACCACCCACCCTATTTATTCAAAGACAAGGTCAAAGAAAAAGAGAAAGACTTGAACCTCGCTCGTAAACTATCAGTCTGCTTCTCCTTGCTTTCCTTTGATTCAGGATCTTCTCCTTTGATGAGCTGTAAACACTAAAGATGAATGAGACTCAACCTTAAACCTTAGACTTATGGAACTCTTTCGGTAAAGCGGCTGGAGGATTCGATTCTTCTTTCACTCTTTTACTCGGTACGGTCAAGCGGCTGGATGATCAGCTCCTTCTTACTATCCTTGTCTGGTCTCTCATCTAATTAAGGAAGTCAAGACTGAACCGCAAACCCTTTGTTACTTCACCCTTGTTATTCTAAGTAACTGAAGAGAAAGCAAGAGAAGATTAATGATCAAGCTAGCTACTGAACCTGAACAACCTGATTTCACTCTTTTACTCTCTGGTAAGAAAGGAAAGACAGAACCTCAAACCTTCACCTTTACCTTCTCCGCGTTTATAGTAAAAGAAATCCGGGAGACTCTTTAGTCATTCTCCTTTACTCTTCTATAATCAATGGAATTAGCAGCTAGCTTTGAAAGACAAGACTCAAGCTCAAACCTTATACTTGATATTACCTGACTGGATTGACCAGTAAACACTCAAGATGAAGAAGAATCAATTCTCGTGCACTTTCAGTAAATCCTCAAGAAGAAGAAATGAGACTTAACTGACTTTCTCTGATCCTCTCCCTTCCCCTATTGATTCTTGAACTGTAAACTAACTAAGACTGAACAACTGAAAGAAAGATCAGCTTATTCACCTCTCTCTCTCGATTCCCTGAAGTTCTTGTTCGAGGTAACCTCCTGAACTACTTATCCCCTCCCTATTTATTCGTTCATTTATTGAGGTAAAGTAAAGCAGCTAATGAATTGACTCTCGCTGATTGAACAAGGTAAGCTTCTCTCCTGAAATCCTTCTTTCACTCTAACCTCCTCTCCTATTCCTATTTATTCACTGTCAAAGAGAAAGATGAATGAAACTCAACAGTAAAGACGAAACAAGAATCACTGATCGTGAACTGTAAGGAAAGACTGAACCAAAGACGATATTCCCTGAACTTATTGAACTCGTGTAATTAATAAGTCAATCCTCTTGATTTATTCAACAGTAAACATTCAAGAAGCAGGATGGATCCTTAACTCCTTTGTTGCTTGCTTTCACTCCTGCCCTTATATTACCTGACCTGAACTACTGAACGCACCTTCTTTCTTTCTCTGATCCTCCTTGTCAAATGAAACATTCGTTAGACTGTAAGGACCTTTGATGATTTAGTCGATGCTTTCCCTTATTTTTAGGGCTATTTGAGAGTATAGGTAATTCCATATATTAAGTCAATCCTCTCCCGCAACACCCTTTTACTGATTTAACTCGGCTTCGCTCCTTCACATTCAGTTCTTGTTCGTTCACCTTTCACACTCTTTGTAAACTAAGACTCAACTCAAGCCTTATTCATTCTCGTGAACTACCTAACTTGTCCCTTCTTGAGCTCTTGAACAAGGTAAAGCCGAAACAAGACTGAATGAACTCTCCCTTCACTCTCAGTCATTCCTCCTTATGAATGAGACAGATGTAGTAGACAGTAAGATAAAGAAGCAAAAGGGCATTCTCCGTACCCTATTTATTTCTTCTTTCTCCTTGTTTACCGGATTTCTCTGTAAAAGATCAGTACTCCTTATTTAGGACTCCCTGATTCTTAATTATCCTTACTTAACTACTTTACTCACCTTCTTTGACTCGGAGTAAAGCCTATGAAGTAGCTCTCTTGCTTTCCTTTGATTCTGTCTTCAAATTCAAGATAAATTCCCCTTCCGTAAACTATCTGCTTCTCAAGCTCCTTCCCCTATTTCTTCTCGAACGGTAACCGTAAACTAAGACTGCCCGAAAGATGAATTAGAGTTTCGTAACTGAACTCAATAACTGAATCACCTCTGGCTCCTCTCTGTCTTAGCCTTTGCTTTCTAGCTTTTGATTTGATTCCCGTGGATTGAACTGTTAACCTATTTATTTGAGAACTATAAACTAAGACGAAAAGAAGAAAGAATGATCCCTTCACTCCTTCCCCTATTCAAACACTCTTTTATTTATTTACAGGAAAATCAATCAGAAAGATTAATGAGACTGAACCCTACTGTAAACAAAGACTCCACTTCAAACCAGAACTCTTCTTCTTTTCCTATAGATATTACCTAACCTTACCCTTATCTTTCTTTCACTGATCTTTCTCCTTTCTTGTCCCTATTTATTATTCTAACACTGGTAAACTAATGAACGACTGAAGAACTGAACTCTGGCTGGCTCCTTCATTCCCCTGAACCGACTATACTTCCCTTCTGTTACTATTTGTTATCAAAGTCAATAAGGTCATCAAGGATATTCAATTAATTGACTCTATCTCTCTCTGATTGATTGAACTCTAGTAAACGAGGCTGGCTGGCTGAACTGCTTTTCTTTCTTTACCTCTTTTGGTAATTATGGAATTAGGTGTTTAACTCAGCTTCTTTCACTACTCTTGAATTAAGGAGGAAGTCAAGCCGAACCATTCTTTATCTTTCACGGGAACCTTTACTGTCGCGAGTTGCTTTGCTGCTGCACCCGATTTCTTCTTTCACTCTGTAAACTCAATAACTAAATAAAATAACCTAAACTGCGCTTCCCTTCGACTCTAACTCTAAACTGCTTGCTTGGTTGGTTCTTTACTCTTCCTTCCTTAAATAAAAGGGTTCTTTCGCCTTCTTTTCTTGACTATACTACTCCGGTCAGTTCTCTTGTTAATTTATTCGACTGTAAAGACTATAAAGAAAAACTTGAGTATCAGCTCCTTAACTCCTGAACCTATGTCTAATAATTGTTGAATTGACTCTCTTGTAAACTCATTCACCTATCGGTTTCACAATTCCATTGCCTGAACCTCCCCTGTCGATAAAGCAGCTTCGCTCCCTCACCTCTACAACTTGGTTGAACAATTTCATTGCCTTACCCTCGGGCTCCTCTTTCTTTATTCTTGAACTGCTACTCTGCTCTTGATCCTTTCAAAGACTCTTTTCCTCTGCTTGAACTGTAACCTAAAGAGGAAAGATGAATTCGACTCAACATTAATTGTCTTCTCCTTCAGTTCTTGTTCGAGGCTGAACTTATCTTCTTACGTCATTCCCAAGGTAAAAGCCAAAGAGAAATACTCCTTCCTGCCTGCCTGCCTGCCTGTAAGAAAGATGAATTCGACTCAACTCCTTCCTTATTCATTAGACCGAACTACTGAACCTATGGATTCTTTGTCCTTCCCCTGATTTCAGCTATTTCTTCTTTCAGAGTAAACTCATTAACCTTCTTGCTTGAACTCGGTAAAGCTTACGGTCTCGTTGCTACGCTCCTCTTTCTTTATTCAAGGACAAGGTAAATAGGGGGAGGGATGATTAGCTCCTGACCCTAAACCTATCCTTTCTAGTCTCTCATCTGTTCTTTCCTGAACCTTCTGTAACTGTAAGAAAAGAAGAAGAAGGATGAATGATCTTTTACAGTGTTTGTGAATAAATTCAAGAGTTAGCAGCTTGACAGGAGAGGAATGAAGTGCGAGACCGGAAGGGAGAGGAAAGACTGCTTATGACTAAGACTGAACCTATGGATTCTTTCGCCTTCCCTTATTCTCTTTTCTTGCTTTCACTCTTTCCCTGGCTGGGTAAAGCATATTCTTTCTCCTAACTAACCTCAATCCGCTATTCTCGTCATGTTCTTCCTTTTCTCCTATTTATTCTGGAACTGGAAACAAGGTTATACATAATGTCTAATGTGTGTCTGGCAGCTTCGCTCCTGTCTTTCTTAGGCGAGCTAGCTTTGCTTTGTTTTATTCTCCTTTTTCACTGTAACCTCATTCACCTTCTTGCTTTCACTCAGTCTTGACCAAGGTAAAAGAGAAAGACTCCTTATTCATTCTCTTCTCCTTTTCTTTGACTCTATTTTCCCTTCAGTTCTTGTTCGAGGTAAAGAAGTAGCTCTTTGATTGACTGCGAGGTAATGAGGCTGGCTAATCAGTCTTCACTCCTCTCCCTCTTGGTCGAGCAGCCGAAGCTCGTTCGCCTCGTAAACTCGATCTCACAATTCCATTGCCTTCGCTAAACCTAAACCTCTATCTTTATTCCCTCCCCTTCTTTAAGGAGGTAAGTAAAGTCAAGCTGCTTCGCTCCTCTCTCTCTTAGCCTTTATAGCTTTCTTTCTTTTATTCCTTGATGGAACTCATTCTCCTGAACCTATTCTATTGGTCTCTTTTCTTTCCTCTCACTTGAAAGACTCACCGAAAGAAGAATTAGACAGAACTACTTGTTCCGTTATTGTGACTTATTCTTGAACAATAACCAAGGGCAAGCCGAAAGATGAATGAGAGAGAACTACTGAACCTGAACTCCGGACCCTATTTATCCAAACACTCTTTTACTTACTCTTCCCCTCCCTCCTGTAAGAGAAGGTCAAGCTCCGTAACCTATTTATTTATATTCTTTCTTTAACTGTAACCGAATCAAAAGAAGAAGATATTCCTTTACAATGGAGGAGAGTCTCCCAAATGAGATTAAGCGAAGCTCCTGAACCTGATTGAACTACTGAACCTATGGTTTACTGTGTTTGGAAGAAAGAAAATCATAAGATTTCAGATAAGAGTAAGAGACTGAACAGGAAGGAAAGACTGAAGCAAGACAAGATGAAGACGACTTTACAGTGAAATCAGGGGGAATCAACAGTTATTATCCTGGACTCCTCTCCCTATCTATTTATTCCTTCAACCCCGAACAGTAACCAAGGTCTCACTGCTTCTCCCCTTTCCTCCGCATTATCCTTGACTCCTCTCCCTACTTACTCAATCACCTATCCTTTTGTGTTTGAAAGAAGAAATATTCGCTGAAGAAGAATCAATTATATTATCTTTGACTGCTCTACTCTATTATATGTCTCATAGCTTCGCTCTCCTCTCCCTCTCGGTCTTCTCAGCTTCGCTCGTTCGCCTCGTAAACTCGGTCTCACAGCTTCGCTCCCTCACCTCTCCAACTGGGTAAAGCAGCTAATCTTATCTTAATCTGCCCTCATTCCCTTCTTTCACTGTAACCTCATTCACCTTCTTGCTTGAACTCATAAACCTGATTGAACTGACGTACTCTCCCCTCACTGGAAAGACTCAAGATTCATTCGACTTAACTCCTTGTTCACCTCTCCCTATTAATTCGTTCATTGAAGAGGTAATTGATTCATGAGGAAAGAGACCTCACTCCTGAACCTTTGACTGATTGAACTCGGTAAACTTCTTTTCCTTCTTTCACTCTGAGACTCTCCTGTAAGCACTCCTTATTCATGATCGTGAACTACTGAACCTTTACAGTCTTTGTTTGAAAGACTCAAGCAAGAAAGAAGCATTCTCCTTTACAGTTAGTTAAAGAATAGAAGGAAGGAGTTAGCAGCTTGATAGTCAGTCTCTCAAAGAAAAGAGATAGTGAAACCTGTCCCTGGCCCTTTCCTTTGACTCTATTGTCTGAACTACTGAACCTACTTATTAATGATCAATCACTCCTTCCCCTCTGGATTCTTTAAGGCGGTCAAGCAACGTCTTCATTTACTCCTCTCCTGTAAACAAATGAAAGTATGTTCGCTTCGGACCTCTGCTCTCTTCTTGTCTCACATCTTGGTTGGTTCTTTTCTTTCTCCTTGACTACTGAAGGAACGAACGAACCTTCTTTCTTTCACTCTGATCTTTTCCTCGATAAATAGAATAGGTGTTGAACTCGACTCAATTCCATTCCTTGCAGCTCAATCACCGACCCCTTCTCTTTCTTTCACTTCTCTTTCTCCTCCCTCTGCCTGCCTACTGACTTCCTCATTCACCTCTCCAACTGGTCTTCTTCCTTCACCTTTATTGCCTTGCCTTCTGGAACTCTTTGACTCTATTCCTTCCCGGATGGAACTGGTAAACTCATGAACCTCTCTACCTCTGATGATCTTACCTCCTTCACCTGTCCAACTGGGTAAAGTGGCTGGCTTCGCTGAATCACCTGTCGGTCTCATAATTCGATTGCCTTCACCCTCTTTCACTCAGTCTTTCACAAGGGCCGAAAGATGAATGATGGATCTTCTCTTCTCCTTTCTTGAACTTACTCTCCTCTAAACAAATGAAAGGATGTTTGCTTCGCACCTGACTTATGATTTATCCTTAAGTACTGACCCTATTGATGGATGGATTCTTTCTCCTTTACCGTCACCTATTTCTTCTTTCTCTCTCCTCCTTTACCTTCCTTCCTCGACATTCTCCTGAACTACTTCACCGCCAGAACCTCTTTATTCCTCGGTAATAGGTGTTTGATTTCACTCTGTCTCTTCTCTTTGCTTGCTTTTCTTTCTTTCCTCTCCCTATTGTAAACTAAGAAAATGAAAGGATGTTCGCTTCGCACCTGAACCAATACCCATTTATTCTTGAACGAACAGTAAACAAGGTAAAGCCGCTAATGAATTTACTGTACCTTGTCAAAGAAGAAGAAAGATGAGTGAGGAGACTGAACTTCGAGTCTCGTTGCTTCGCTCCCTTACCTATTTCCCTTATTCATTCAATCCTGATCCTCTTTATTCAAAGACAGTAAACAAAGCCGAAAGACCTTAAACCTTTTCTTTTTCGATATTCCATTCCTTTCAGAGGTCAAAGTAGCTCTTTCCTTGACCGGAACCCTTAGTTAGAGTATAGAATGGAAGAAGATATTCCTATACGGGAGAGTCAATTCATTCAATCCTGTAACAGTGTTTTGAAAGAAAAGAGATAGTTCAACCTTTCACATCTATTTAGAGAAAGAAGAAGAATTAGTCCTTTACAGTCGAGTCCATTCATTAGCAGCAGCTTTTCAAGATTCAAGCTCAAACCAGGACTATAAACACGAGGTAAAGCTAGATAGAAGAAGAACCTTTGACTCTATCTCCCTGTAAGAAAGATTAATGAAACAGATTGAACTCACTCTTTTACTCTGCCTTCACTCTCAAAGAGAAATACTCAACCTCAAACCTTTTCCTCTCTCTCCTGATGGAACTGTAAACTAACTAAGACAGAAACTAATTCAATGAAGATTTGCTCATGAACCTGCCCCGCCCATTCACCAATATTCCCTGATGTTCTTGTTCTTTCCCTTTAATAACAGTAAACAAGGTCGTCTTCTTCCTTCTTTCTTGAACTGGTAAAGCTTACGGTCTCGTTGCTCCGCTCCTTCACCTATTTATTCAAACACAAGGTAATGTTAAAGGAAAGACTCAAGATTCATGAGATGGAACCCGCAGCGAGAGCTACTGAACCTACTTATTAATGAGAAAGAAGAGTAAGTCAAGAAAGATCAGCTCATTCACCTTATATATACAGTCGAGTAAATGAATTAGCTACTTCCCCTGAACCTATCCTTTCTTTACCTTAGCTGCTTTGAAAGACGAAACAAACAAATGAAAGAAAGATTTATTTGCTCATTCACCTTCCCCTTCACCGATATGACCTGCCTGACTAGATTGAACGAGTTTACAGTCTTTGAATCAATGAATTAGCAGTAGCAGCTTTGAAAGACTCAACTAAAGAGGAGGAATTCTCCTTGCCCCTTTTCTTTTCCTTTATGACCTTCCTCTTTCTTCTTTCACTCTTTCTTTCACAAGGTAAAGCTCCTTCTCGGTCTCACAGCTTCTCTCCTCTCAGAAATTCCTTCTCATTGAAGAGGAATCCAAAATGGTAGTTTTCCTATAATCAAGTACCTGGATGTTCCCTTGTCCCCCAAGAGAATAAAGAGAGAGCATTGCCTTGCCTTCCTCTACTGTCAAAAATGACAAAGAGAATCTCAGTTTGGTTGGAAAAGCCAATAGTTGTCCCTATCTTTTAAGGTGTCGACTAACGCTTTTGAAACATGTTTTAGTATTCCCATGCACATGGTTAAAGTTTGATCGAGGATTACCCGGCCTACACTTCGGCTACTAATAAGGGGACAAGACCAACCACTTATATTGGAGAAGATCCCTTCTCCCCTGTGAGTGCAGTGAAGGACTCTCGCCTCACCAGCCCGTTTGACTTATGGCATCATCGACTTGCTTTTCAACCTCAGTGATTTCATAACTTGAAAGAGAGATCTCTCCCTCGGGATCAGTCCCATCCTTAGATGTAGTAGTCAATCAGCGAGACATTCAAAGAAGCTATGCACCTTCACTAAATGTTAATAAAAGCAAGCCCTTTCATCGTCTCTCATCTACTGAAAAGAGGGCCGGGGGTAGCGCATTCTTTTTTGGGCCCTATGTGTAGGCTATTACAGACGCATCATTAAACACTTTGCGAGTAACCCTATTGACTTTGCAAGTCACTTTCTGCTTGGTTATTATACAACTACCGAACGAACCTTCTTTATCATGATCCGACCCACACCTAAGACCCAAGATTGAGCACCCGAGCAGCTCATAACAAGATACCAAAAGAATGTGATGAGTTCATATTCTCCAGATTCCCCTATAAAGCAGATAGTGACGATGAAAAAAGCATAAGTTACCTCGTTCCTGCCATCTTCTTTGGCTGGCCCCCTATCTCTTAAAGCTTCTATGCGACCTATGTAGCTATTTATTGGTGTCTTTGCTTCCCGCGGCTTCTTTGACTATAGCTCTGCCGCCATCCCTGCTATTACTTATGGGACTAAATCAATATAAAAAACAACTCGATCAAGTGCATATACTCCTTCTGCTTGGGTAATCAGGTATTCACTGGGCTATGAATCCGGATATGGACCCCTTTACGTAACTGAAACGGAGATTCCAGGATTTTAGCCGACTCAGGCGGGTAGTCCTTATTAGTCAAGCTTTGGCTCCCGAATGGTAACTGGATCCGTCCAAAGGTAAACGGATTCTTAATCTCAATCTGTATTTATTTCAAGTGGTTTTGTTTTCGTATATGGGCGATTTGATCTCGTGCTTTTACCTTTTACTGTTTCATTAATGCATCAATGGAGTCAATTCATTCTTTCTTCTATTTTTTTATCAGTAGGTCGGCCTATATATAGAATACTTGAGTTCCCACCTCTGTGTGTATTGCGTCTTTGCTTCAATCCGGGTCAACGAAGTCAACTTCCTTTCCTGCCGCCGAAGGAACCTGTACCTTTGCCGCTGGTGCTACTTCAATGGATTATGGGTAAATGTTCACGTGAGTCTCTAAAATCAAGGGATTCCGGGATCTGCCTTTGCTTGTGTCTCCACCTGTGCCTGCCTAAAGAATCAGCTTGAGAAATGATGGGTCGGTTGTGGGAGGTAGGGATCCATATAAGGTTGTAATGCCGCTGTTAGTGTGGTACCTGTAGGGCTGGCAGCTCTCGATGCCTAAGTATAGGTAAACGAATGCTCTTCGAATTGGTATCTAACCCCTAGTAAGTTCCTGCCACCTATGCTGCTTCCCCTGCTGATAGGTGATCAACGGAGACAAGTGCTTTTGCTGTTGTCTCTGCCACAGCTGCCTCTGCTGGTTCGTTTGGATGCTCCAACGTCTGCTTCAATCGGCGTATACAAGATCAATTTCAATGTCAAAAGACTGAAACTATAATTGAAAGAAACCCCATGCCAAGATTTCATTCAGTCTTTGGCCGTCCAGCGAATGCTCGTTCCGTTGTCATACAGAATCGGAAGCCCTTCTCGATCTCATAGGGCTGATCCGAAAGAAGACAGAACGAACTGGATCGGAGAAAGTCTCAATCGTCAAATTATGCACTAATTACATGGAATGTATATATGAGGAACCATGAGATTTCTGGATTGTCACGGAAAACTCGAATTAGCAAGGAATTCTATCCCATTGTCTTTGAGGAGGGAGGACTAGTAGATTGGAAGTGCGCCAGGGAAAGGGCCAAGCTGTACAAGAATACCCTCAAACAAATACTAAACAAAGGGTTCCACAAGCTATTATTCTGGGTATCCCCATTGAGGAGCATCAAAGCCTAATGAAAGATCTCTCCCCATTAGCAAGAGGTCATCATTTTCTAGCCACAAACAATCAGGGATCTCCTACTGAACGATAGGAAAGTGAGTTCTTCCAGTTGGCATTCATTAGTCCGCTTGGGTAGGAGCACCTGGTTGATCGCCCAACAAAATAGTAGTTTAGCGAATGACTCAACCTAAGCATCCGGTATTTACACACTCTACTTCTCAGTGTAAATCACTGAAACTCTTTACCCTACCCCCCTGTATTAATGAAAGAATCTCATTTTGGACTTTGACCTTGCGAGCACCCACTCAAACATAGGGAGGGCGCACTACCGCGAGAGAAAGAGCTCCTAACTACCGTATCTCGTTACCCCCAGTATACAATAGCTACGAGCTGCCATAAGCGCTGTTGCACGAGTACACTAACAAGAGAGGAACTACGAGTAGTCACTCTGCCTGCTACTTGAAGATCTTGCGTACGTATACATATCAAGAGAGAGATAGCCTAGTTCCTATAGGCTCTTGACTCTTGAGCGGTTGAGAATCTTATGTCAAAAGGACCCATGATGATGAAGGAGAAGAAGGGAATGGAATTGTGAGACCCGGAGGGCGAAGGGAATGGAATTGTGAGACCGATAGGTGTAGGAGCGAGAACTTCTCATTTCTTCTTCGAGAAAGCTTGTTTCTTGAGAGTCAAAGAAGAATCATCTTCAAGATGGAGGAGCTTTCTCCAGGTAGGGGCTGGCTATTGGACGGGGCCCGGGTTATCAAGGCTCAAAATGGCAAGGACTTCTCATTGAGCAGGCTCAATGCTATCTTTCACAGTCAAGAGAACAACGAGGGCCGCGCTCCTACTTTCACTTTCACTATCTTCTTTCTAAAGAAGCCCGCTCTTGTCTTGATCTAGGCGGGATCTATCAGCAGCGGCATTCTCCCTTGACTCGAGACCATTTTAGAATCATGAAATTCTCTCCCGGAGCTGCGGAACTAACGACTTTATTAGAAAGTAGAATTACGAACTTTTACACTCATTTGAAAGTGGATGAGATCGGTCGAGTGGTCTCAGTTGGAGATGGTATTGCACGCGTTTATGGATTGAAGGAGATTCAAGCTGGGGAAATGGTGGAATTTTCTAGCGGTGTCAAAGGAATAGCCTTAAATCTTGAGAATGAGAATGTAGGGAAGTTGTCTTTGGTAGTGATACCGCTATTAAAGAAGGAGATCTTGTCAAGCCCACTGGATCGATT